>NC_056525.1:42537492-42582220 GCF_019175285.1 Sceloporus undulatus | reverse complement strand
GGAGCCTCCTTTCCCAAAAATCGCTTTGCCTCCCTCATTGCTCCCTGGACTGTCTGGGGGGGGGGCGATCAAGCAGGCATGTACTGTAAAGCCCATCTGCTGCTCAGGCGCTCAGGCAGAGGTGAAAAAAGAAAAAAGAATAAAATGGTGTTCAATGGCTCTCCTCACACATGAGGAGCAGAGGGGAGGTTGCAATCCACTGGGGGAAAGTCTATGCGAATTGATGAAAATGGTGCTGGCGATGCAGAAAGAGACCAAAGAGGGTGACACCCCCAGGCCAGCCCCTTGAGTGCTGCTCCTCCCATCTCCAGGTTCCTGAATCAGACACCCTTTCATTCCCATTTGGATACAGCGAATCGTACCCCGCTTTCAAAAATAACTTGCGTTATAAACTACTATTTTTTTAAACCGAATTATAGGCTGATAATCCGGTTTAAACATTTTAATTCGATTCTAATTCAAGATGCTGTGGTAACGAATGAGGGGTAATGGAGATTAAATTTGAGCTTCAGTGGGAACGATGCATTCGGGATCATGACCCACTTTATAGGTAAGTGGGAACGACCCCTCTGAGGGAGTGTGTTCCACTGTCGAACTGCCCTTTCTGTCAGGAAGTTCCTCCTAATGTTGAGGTGGAATCTCTTTTCCTGGAGCTTGCATCCATTGCTCCGGGTCCTAGTCTCTGGAGCAGCAGAAAACAAGCTAGTTCCCTCCTCAATATGACATTCTTTCAAGTATTTAAACAGGGCTATCATATCACCTTTTAACCTTCTCTTCTCCAGGCTAAACATCCCCATCTCCCTAAGTCATTCCTCATAGGGCATGGTTTCCAGACCCTTCACCATTTTGGTCACCATCCTTTGGACACGCTCCAGTTTCTCAACATACTTTTTAAATTGTGGTGCCCACAACTGGACACAATATTCCAGGTGGGGCCTGACAAGAGCAGAATAGCGTGGGGCTATTACTTCCCTTGATCTAGACACTATACAGTTGGCCCTTCTTATACACGGATTTTTTATACACAGATTCAAGCATACACGATTTGAAAATGTTCAAAAAAAATATACATTTCAAATATCAAACCTTGATTTTCCATTTTTTATAAGGGACACCATTTTGCTATGTCATTATATTTAATGGGACTTGAGCATACATGGATTTTGTTATACACGGGGGATCTTGGAACCAAACTCCAGCGTATAACAAGGGTCCACTGTATTTCTATTGATGCAGCCTAAAATCGCATTGACCTTGTTAGCTGCCGCATGTTTGAGTCCATGTTATTGAAACAGCATCATGGTAGTAAACAACGTAGTGCCTGCTAGCAGAATTTTGCCTTTCTTTTGAATAGATTAGTCAAGGCTGATATCTGTTGTGGTTGCTTGGCTTAATTAAGAAGGACACGTAATCTACTCCATAGCATGTACTTTCTGCCACCTCTTTTGTGCTTTAGAAAAAACTGAGTTTTGTAATTGTAGGTGTAGCTAACTTTCCAAAACAAAACAAAAATCCTAGGCATTCTCTTGTTTCCTTTTCCAACTGGTAAGAAGCACCAGATGGACAGAAATGCACTACTGTGCACCAGAAAGGAAAGTAAGCACAGTGAATAATTGCTTGGCTTTTTAAAATAGTGAGTAAACTCCTGGGATCCAGTTGGCAAACTGTTGTCTTCAGAATGCAGAGGGAGATGGAGGTGATTTTTTCCCCTTTGCTCTAAAGGTCACCCCCCCCCCAAATACTTTTGATAAATCATCCTACAGCTGACCTATTATCTTGGCCTTATTAAATATTTCCAAAAGCCAAGTGCTTTCCTTTTGCAATAATTTTTACAAAGTGGAAAAATGCAAATATAAAACTTGTAATTAAAAAAAAGAGCTAATCCTTTATTTCAGACAAATCAATAAAAGTGGTTTGAGTTAACAGTTTAGCACAGCTGATCTCAGTGAAAACTATTAATCTAAAAACAGCATGTTTCTTTCTGAAGGAGTAAGTAGACTTTAGAGTTCCAATAGCTTCTGATTGGGAGAGGATTGTAAATGTATTTTCCCTTGTTCTGCCTCCTTTCTGGGAGAGTCCTAAGCTAACATCATGTCTGTGCAGATATCATGTTTACTGGATCCTTGCTGTCTTATTCAAAGAGCCTCTTTCTATGGCCAGTAAGAGCCCTTCGGGAAATCAAGTTGTAGCAACAATGACCTTTAATCCAAATGTTCTGTGCTTTGCCCTTGTGTGAGCCCATAGCATTTTGTGATGTCAGTCTGTCGATAGAATGTTGCCAGTGATTCTTCTCATCTGGGCCTAATACAGTGGGCCCTTGGTATCCACTGGGGTTTGCTTCCAAGACCTCCATGGATACCAAAATCCATGGCTGCTTACGTCCCATTATAGACAATGGCAAAGTAAAATGCTGTCACTTATATAAAATGACAAAATCAAGGTTTGGTTTTTGGAATTTATATATATTTAAAATATTTTAAAGCCATGGTTGCTTGTATCTGTGGATAAACAATCTGTGGATATGGAGGGCTGACTAGTACTTAAGCATACCCTCCAATCTTTCACAGATGAAAAATGGGATGTGCGGCCAAGCAACATCAGAATATAGTCAAGATTGCAAAAGTTAGTAAAGGTGAAGAACAGACAAGTTAGGAGAGGCTGCAAAGTACAAACTATTTTTGCATTTAGGACTCAATTTGCAGCAACTGAAGTAAGCTGAGGAGGAATGGAGAAAGTGGAAAGAGGAAAGAAGAACTGGGACATTTTAAATGGTCTGGAAAAAGTAAGATTAGTTGGGACTGTTCTTGTCAAAATGTGACAGTTGGAAGATGTGCTTAAGGTGTGTGTGGATCATTTTTTGTTGGTCTGAAGCAGGGGAGGAAACTCTCACACCACTAACATCAAACCACCCAAATACCCTCGCTGCTTGCCATATTCTTCATGCTGTCGGCCTACTCCTTTGCTTGTTATTTCCAGTAAAAATAGTAATGATGCGACTTCAAGTTTATTTTCCCTCCTCCTTGATGTAGGGTATGGACAAAGCAGAATAAATATTACTTCAGCTGGATCTGGTACTGTTAAGTCTAACTACTACTGCTTTCAGTTTCTGAGTTATTTGCTTGATTTCTGGTTCTGTCTGGGGAAAAAGGCCCAAAGTTGTTAGAAATGCCAGTCTCATGTGCTTGCATTTATATTATTGATTTCAGAGCACAGTGCAGTATTTGAAGTACTGTGATGGCCGTGCAGCTGAACCGTCTCTTATTGTTTCTGAACAACTGTACTGATTGGGGAAGAACAAGTTGCTTCGTTTGGCTGTTGCACTAAATATCTATGATGGTGTTGATAAGCACCTGCTTCTTCCCTTCCTTTCTGGCTCTCCTCATTTGGAGAACCTGTTACCATAGGCAGATGGGAGTGTTTCCATGCTTGGGAGTGTCTGTGCATTTAAAAGCACAGCACTGCCTTGTCATCTCAATGTGCGGGGAACAAGAGCTCTGAGTCCTCAGCTCAGCAGAATGGAAAATGTGAGATGTGATATGGGAGCAGCTGCAGAAGGAAGTAAAGACAAAGAATGGGTACTAGAGATTCCAGTTGTTATGAGGGGAGGAGAAAGCTTCATGCCAATCACATTTCAGAATAACAGGCATATGCCATAGGTAACTGACAGATGGGATTTGGACAGGCCTTAGCCCAGGGGTTTCAACTCACCATCTGCTCATCTTCCGATTTTAGATTTTTCTGCCTACTGTGTCTCTTCTCTAACTCCTTTGTTAATATGCAAAGGGATCTTGTAGCACCTTTGAGACTGAGTGAAATAAATTGTATTATAAGCTTTCATAGACTTGGTGCAATGAGATCCCTTTGCATACTGATATTCCAGACTAACATGACAGTGGTCCAAAACACACTGTGGAAATAATCCAGTTTGAGACTGCTTTAACTGCCCTGGCTCAGTGTCAGGGGATCCTGGGAATTGTAGTTTATTGTGGCACCGGAGCTCTCTGACAGAGAAGGCTAAATGTCTCACAAAATTACAGTTCCCAGAATTCCCTAGCATTGAGCCAGGGCAGTTAAAGTGGTCTCAAACTGGATTATTTCTGCAGAGTGTTTTGGACCTAAGTCTCTGAATCTAAGTGTAGAAAGGATCTATGTTACAAGAAAGTAATACAAAATGTATGTCTGTAAATACCCACTGGTTTTTAAAATTTCATAATGTAGGCTTTTGCCCACAAGAAGGCATACTAGAAAAAATACCATTACCTCTGAATTTATAATTCACAGTAGCATCATGTTCTTGACATTCATTTTAATATACACGAGCAAGCATGTATAGCTTGAAAGATGTGTTAGGTGTAACATAAAGTGTGGCCCTCTGCTAGAACAAGTGGTGTGAAAAACTGCGTGGTTGAATTTGCTGCAAGTTTGCATTTCATTTCATAATGCAGATAACTGGACATTGGTGATGGTACAACTGCAGGTACTATGCAATATCAGTTTGGTGTAAATGCTATTGTGAATT
Organism: Sceloporus undulatus; assembly: GCF_019175285.1. Lineage (NCBI taxonomy): Eukaryota > Metazoa > Chordata > Lepidosauria > Squamata > Phrynosomatidae > Sceloporus > Sceloporus undulatus. The sequence continues at coordinate 42,577,701 of NC_056525.1, read as the reverse complement.
ATGTATGCTCCTAATGTACCATGAAATGGAAAAAAACCCCAGCTTTTTGAGGTGCAATATATCTGCAATAGCATTGCTTGAAAGCTCTGATAGTTTGGCTGCTAAATTATACAGGAAAGTGTAATCTGTGACTTGATTTCTTCCATTTCCTCCCGGCTGCTCTTAGTAATGTCTGAGCTGTCTGCTGTTTGTGGGCAAGAAAAGACAGGGTCAGTGTTTTGACTTGTAGGGTTTAGCGGGTTGCATTTTGCATTACATTGCAGGAGTTTGAAGGTAGGGTTCTTATGTTCTCTGGGTAAACTTGGACATTATACTATAGTGTGGTTAGTAATAATAATAGTTTAAAATCAAAATCTTGATTCCAAAATCATTTGGAATAGCTTGTTTGCTTTCATTTTTTGTCTCTGAAAACTTCCATTTTCTAGGAGCAGTTTCCTTTGGAGGTGAAGGGTCTGCTGTAAATACAGGATGGTTTGCCAACTCTGACATTATGCTAAACCATAGCTGTGCTTCCTTAATTTTGGCTTGGTATTTCTGAAACCCACTGTGTGACCTTGGGTGAGTCACACACTCTCAGCCACAGAGGAAGGCAAAGGCACCTCCCCAAACAAATCTTCCCAACTTAACCCCCCCACCTCCACCACCATAAGGTGGAAATGACTTGAAGCCACAACAATATCTAAATTGAACCTGTGGCCTAGTTTGTATGTATCTGAGTATATTAAACTATTATGAGTGTGCTTCCTGCATGTTCCATTCGTATGCTGTCCTTTTTGCATTCACTTCTTAGCAAACCACAGCTCAGCACATCCTGAGTTAATTTGCCATGGCTTCCCATCAAATCTGAATTGAGAAATTATTGTGAAAACATTGGAACAAGAACGTACACCAACTTTAAACCATAATTTAAGTTTCTGACTTGTTTCAGTCACAATGATAGTTTTCCTGTATGGATGAAGCAGGTAATTATGGTTGATTAACCCAGAGAGTGTGGAATCATGACCTACTGAGAAGTGGAGAGGGAAAATGTCATGAGGAGTGCGTAGTTCCATTAATTTTTCAGTTTAATAAGATTTGATATGCATGTCCAAACCAAATATTATGTAGGTGAGGTTGACAGGGTAGATCTCCTCTAAGAAGAATAACAGTGAAGTTTCTGAGATGGTAATCTTCTCCACAAATCTGGAATGAAATGATTATGAAAAAATATGGTCTGTCCCTATTTTCTAAGGGCAGTCCACATTTTCTATGCCCTGTCCTTGGTAATGCACAAGTGAAATATCCCAATTTTTTCCAATGGAAGAATTGCTGTTGTTTTGATTTGCATGTATTGCTGCTCTTCAGGGTTCTATCTCAGTTTTTTCCCCCAGAAGTTAAGTACAAATAGGTGCATATTAGTAATGATCATAAATGATGTCAAATTAAATATTAATTATAAACTGTAAGAAACTAAAACTACATTGTATATATTGGAATTTAGATATATTAAAAATTGGCATTTGGAGCTTTTACAAGAGAAATAGCACTTCATAGGCTGACCATTACGGTTGTAGTTCCAAAGAGGATCCTAATTACCATTTACAAATACATAATAGCTTGCATATTTGGCACATAAGGCCATATGATTGATGCTCCTTAAGAACCAAGAAAGGTGCCTTGTCTTGTCATATCATTGATCTCTCTAGCTCAATGTTGTCTACACCATCCTTTCTTAATCTGATGTTCTTCAGATGTGTTGGACTACAGCTCCCATCCTACGTCAACATGGCCAAGCACCAATCCCATTTGCCATCCTGGCCAGGGATGATGGGAGATATAGTCTGCTGCAACTGGAGGATTCTAAAATAGGAAACAATAAGGTTGGCCTACATGGATTAACAGTTGCTCTTCAGAGTTTCAGGTAAAGACTGAATCTGAGACCCTTTGAATGAAAAAGCATGTGCTTTGCAACTGTGTTTGTTTATTGGTCACAAAATTGCTTTCCCTTAGCTTCTGTTTAGGAAGAAGTCTGACTTTTGGGATTACATTAATCCACTTAGTCTGGAGATCCTGATATCGCTGCACCCATCTGGAGCCCCATTCTAGGACTCCCCTTTGGAAATCTTTTCTTATTTTGTCAGGGTAAATTATAGTACTGTTTCTTCTGTCAGTCTGTGGCTTGGAGTTAATTGAAAACTGCTGCTTTTGTTCCTTTTAATCTCAAAGGAACTGTTCCCTTGTTGTTCCCTGTTGTCAATTTCCATGTTACTGTGAGAGATCATAAGAATACCAGTTCAGCTCTTAGTGTTTTAGGGTCAGATTAATGGCATATTCCAACTTCTGTGTTTTTTAGAATGTGGTCTCTTTGAAATACGACACATTTTTAAAAAACTTATAAAATACATAACAATATAATACCTTTCAGCTGTTTTACTGATCTAATTAACCATGTATAATTTTCACAGACATTGTGGACCTTAAAAAGACAGCTTCAGTATGAATCTATTTTCAGATTAAGGAGAAAAATAACAAGCATTTTAACCAGAGGATGGAAGTTAGCCCATATCACTTTTCCTACTGTATTATGGTCTTGTCCTGACCTTGAGTGGGAAACCATGGGGCACATGAGGGCTTCTGAGTTGTAAGCATATCAGAGACTACCAGTAAGTGCAAAGTCAGTCTCCTGGACTTCAGGCAATTATAGGCTAACAACTTCTTCCTTCAATGCCTGAGGCTCAGTTGAGCCTTTATGTACTTACTCCTTCTGGGCTGGATTTACCATCCCAGGCTCTTGTTGTTTTTGTTTTCGTTGTTGCAGTTGTTATGTGCCCTCAATGCATTTCTGTCTTATGGTGGCCCTAAGGCAAACCTATCATGGGGTTTTCTTGCCAGATTTGTTCAAAGGGGGTTTACTATTGCCTTCCCCTGAGGCTGAGAGCATCTGACTTGCCCAAGGTCACCCAGTGAGTTTCATGGCCAAGCAGGAAATTGAACCTTGGACTCCAAGTCATAGTTCAACACTCAATCCACTACACCACTCTGGCTCTACTCCCATCTTAAAGCAGGGGTGGGCAACTGCAGTAAGAACAGGACCTACCGTATTTTCCGGCGTATAAGATGACTTTTGAACCCTTTTAAATCTTGTGAAAAGTTGGGGGTCATCTTACATGCCACGTATAAGGAGGCCGGAGGACAGCTGTGCGGGCCGGCGCGCGCCCGCCCAATGCCGGCCTTCTGAGGCCTCAGAGGAGGCTGGAGGGCAGCTCCACGGGCCGGCATGCGCCTGCCCAGTGCCGGCCTTCCAGCGCCTTGGAGGCCCGCTGGCGCGCGCACGGCCTACTCCTTCCTTCCCCGGCCTCCACAGAAGCCGGAATAGAGCAGCTCAACCCGGCGCGTGCAACTGGCCTGCTCCGTGGCCTGGCGCGATTGCTACCGGCCTCCTTCTGCCTTCCAGGGGTAGTCTTGTACGGCGAGTATATAGCAAAGTCTATATTTTTGTTTGAATAGTTGGGGGTCGTCTTACATGCCCCGTCGCCTTATACACCGGAAAATACGGTAATTTTCTCCCTTTGGGACCCTCCAGGGCTGCACACAATGATAAAAATCCCAAACACCTCCAGAAGCCATATCCCTCTAATTGTGCACAAGTCTGCTTTTGACTTTTAGTGCTAAGCAGCCTAGACTGACCCTGAAATCTATGTCTGGAGGCTTTTTTTGGGCCTGAAAAGGGCAGTGCAGGGAGTGGAGGAGTATTGAAGGCCATCAGAACCTTGGGGGCTCTATTTTAGCCACTCCTGCCTTGGAAATCTAATTTGGAGCCTATTACTGCCCCATTTTCTCATTAACTTTTGTCAGATGGGTACCTCCAGTGAGTGTGGGGATGCTATGAGAAAGGGCAGAGATAAGGAAGTTACTTTTTAGGACTGCAGTGCCCCAAATCCACCACCCAGAGTGGCCGCTGGTTATGCTTCTTGGGGGATTTTGCAAGCTGTTGCCCAAAAAATAATATCCAAACATTGGTATTGGGAACTGGTCTCTTGGAAGAATCTTGTGGGATCCAGCTCAGGTCTTTTGGTTCAAAAGACTCTTGAGCAAAATGTTCCAGTTTTGACACATTGTAGCTTGGACCTGGGACTGTCACCTCTCTAATTGGCACCACAGGGTCCATATCTGGAGTGTTGCTAAGGGTCAGAATGCTGACAATTAGAGGAAATTCTTATCATGTGCTGGTTTATTTTTTAATGTACTGCCTTATTAACTATTGCTCTTAAATAGCTTCCTTGGTGGTTGTAGTATTGTTTACCTGTATTGATTAATGCGATGATGCTGTTCCATTCAGGTCTTACTGGTGGGCCTCCCACAGGATCTGGTTGACCTTTGTTGGGCTATATGGGCCTATGATCTAATTTAGCATGGATTTTTTTTTTACATTCTTAACAAAGTTGTTGCATGCATACTGGCTACTGTTAATTAATCAGTTATTCCAGTCCTATGGATAGCTGTACAGTTTGTCCTGACCCAATTCCTCTCCGTCCTTTCCCCTTCAGTATCTAGTGCAAATGTCATTTATTATGGTCCATTTATTTGGAAAAAGCAAATGGACTATTCGTGTGTAACAGAGATCTGCCGATGGGAATTATAGGAAGCTGGGGTTGTAGACAGGTTGATGGATTTATTTTTGACATTTTGGAACACACCCTGATCCCCAGTCAATTTAATGCTGCTAGGAGGTTAATTCCTCCCAGTGTGTCCTCCTAATGACCCTTTTGGGAGCACATGCCAGGGCAGAACAAACCTTGCTTTACAAAGAAGTCTGGGTGGATCTTCTGTGTACAGCTATTTCAGATTCTTATGTAGCAGACTAACATTGCCTGCGGCAGTAGAATATAATGTGTTAAATACCTATAGGAGGGTGCACACACATACATAGCTTTTAATATTTACAAAACCAATATGCCAGCTTCTGCTTGAGCCCTCGTTGAAAGAAGGAAGACTTGATATAAATATTTCTCAAATGACTAGCCAGCAGTGGTTAAGAGCACTAAGGTTCTTGAATAACTTTTCTGCTCTCTGGGAGTTATGGTGGGGAGTATTCCATAATCCCATTTGTGCATTAAATCTAAGATGCTAAAAATAAAGGAGGGTCAATATTCAGTTATTTTGGAGATTTGGGGAGATATTCTTTGTGGTTGGGAGCCATATCTCAGCATTAGGGCACAAGCTGTCCAGATACAAAGCCCGAAATACAGTATAGTCAGCTGAAAGGACTTAAATTGAGAAGTTCCAAGTCCATATTAGGACAATACCTTTTTAAGGCCATCTCAAAAATAAAACTAACCTAGTTTGATTTCTACTGACCTTAAAAAACTGCACAACTAGAAGCTCCATCCTGCTTTGTCAATACTAGAACTATGTTACGTCTGATTTCTTCCTACCAAAGAACTTCCAGGTTTTGCCTAAGGAAAAAATAATTTCAAGAAACACCTGGATTTTATATTTTCAAAATTTTTTTGTCTGTTCATCCCAGCAGTCTAGAAACAGTTCTAGGTGCAAACTGAAATGATTACAGCCCCAGGTCGAGCTCAAATTAAATGTCTGCAACCTCCTCCCACGCTCCATCTTAAGATCCTTACCTATAATAAAATCAACCTTTTCCTTCCTTCTCTTTTCTTTCCTTTTCTACATTTTTAAACATCTACCTGATGACATTATCTTAAGATCTTAGCATCTTGCAAAGGAGCAAAAGAAGTGTTCACACGTATGTGGGAGGCAGGGCTTGACCAGGTCCTCAGGCCAGTTGGTCACAATCTCTTCACTGTGGTAAGAAGTAGTGTATTACTTTTTCAGCTACAGTAATTACATCTGAGGGAGTAGACTCAAATTTATAAAAGCTCATGCTACCAGCTTCTTTCTTTCAGTTAGCCTTAAGATCCCTTTGCATATTGTAATTACAGTATTCTGAAATATATGTTATCAACAAATAAATTATAGTCTATTTTACAGTTTCTTTTATTGACAAACTTGTGTCTTTGTTATTTGGTTTTAAATCATTTGCTGATGCATTTCCTTTTGTAGGGTAAGGACACAAGTGGTTGTGTCCTACTTGTCAGAACTGGTCTGGCTTTTGAATCTCTGTTTCCCTACTCAGGCTGAACTCCAGCAATAATACTACAGTGGACCCTTGTTATACGCTGGGGTTTGGTTCCAAGATCCCCTGTGGATAACAAAGTCAGTGGATACTCAAGTCCCATTAAATATAATGGCATAGCAAAATAGTGTCCCTTATAAATAATGGAAAATCAAGGTTCAATATTTAAAATTTATACTTTTTTTGAACATTTTCAAACTGTGGATGCTTGAAACCATGTATAAAAAATCGGTGTATACCAGGCCCTTCTGACTGGTATTTTTTCCCTTTTTTGTTGTTTGTTGCAGCTGGTAGAGCAGAGTTGTTCCACCCCACACTCCTCTTTCCTTTATAGAAAGAAGCACCCGAGTGCAGTGCTTTGATGCTGACACTGGTAGGGTGATGGATTGAATTGCTCTGGTCTTCTTCCCTTTTTACAGTTCCAGCCTCTGCTTTGATATATGTATCTTCATAAATGGTGCTTTTCAGAGAAGGCTAAGTGTGGTTATTATATAGCTTTTAATTACAGTTTCTATTGAAACTTGATCAGTATGGCTCATGCAGGGCCTTTTTTCTGAAGAAAGCACAGAGCAGTAACAGTAAGATCTGGCCGATGCAAGTTTTATTTTTAAAAGTATAGCTTGTTTCTGAAGTCTTATCTGACAATGGACACATCTTAAGCTGTGCTTAGACTAGACCTTAGAAAGTCTACTTTTTTGTACTACTGTTCTTAGAATTCACCAGCCAGGTGCCAGTTCCCATGCTGTGTGAGGGATTCTGGGAGCTGTAGTCTAAAAATTAGCTTTTCAAAGCTTGGCTTGGACACCTCCCCCCCATGCATTCTGGTGTATTCTTTTCATTTCAAATAGGTGTATCTGCTGGATGCTCTGCACATGAATACCCTCTAAGGGCATGTCTGCATGGGCCAAATGAAACCGTTCACCCCACCTTCACAGTGATCTGTCTTTATAATGCAGGTTCAAATCCCCGATTTGAGTGTGGACTTCTTCACTGTGTAAGGCCAGTTCTGCACCGAATCCTCCCTTATACCCCTGTTAAATTGGTTTAAATTAACTCACTTGTTGCTCTGGATTTTACAGAAAAATCTGGAGCGCTCTCTAGCAAGGTTGGACTGCTGTTTATGCATGTGTCTTACTGTATTGTCCACTTCCTCTGCTGCTAACATGAGTTGCTCCCTCTAAGGTCACAAGAAATTGCTAGCCATGTAATTGAATTCAGAGGCTCCTGCCTGCAGTGCCACCACTGGGCAACACAGTGGGATGCATGTTTAGACAGCTGCCAATGGTGCTATGGAATGTGGAGGTAACGGGGAATCCGGGGCAGCTCTGGGGCCATAATACTCAGGGAGCAGCCTGAGTGCTATGGTGGTAATGTGATTTCAGTGCTGTCAGAATTCAGTGGTCTTTAGCTTTGATAGGAAAGGCAACCCTCCCCCTCTTTTAAAATACTTTTTATTGTTAGTTCATGAAACCTTGAAGGCTATTTCTAGTGCTTCTCTATCACTGGTATTAGGAGGAAGTAGTTTTGTTAGGAAGAGTCCAGGTAGAGCAGCAGCCTTCTGAAATGTAGCTACTGCCACATGGAGAAGCTGCCTACCTGCCCCATATCATATGGTTATTAAACCTAGAAAGAGAACTGGGACTTGCAAAGTTGCATGAGGGCCAATCTGTGACCTAGGCCCACTTAACAAGGAGTCTTGTGCCACTGAACTGGGACGATCCTAGCATTTTGCAGTACACCTGACTGTCAGTATTCCTCTGCCAGGCCGTGGATCTCATCCAGTGCCTGATGCTGCTGATATTCGCAGTTAGGGCTTCCAATTGGACAGTTGCCCATTTCACTTTTCATTTTATGTTGGCCTGATAGGTTTACAGCCCAGAAATTTATTAAGAAACATCAGTGTTTTAATAGATTAAATTTGGACTTGTAATTGATTTTTGAGTTTTAATAAAGGAAAAAATCTACTACAGTCAAGAAGTTGTCCTCAATGTCAAAAGGCTTCTTCAGGATTTAAATTTGCAGTATCTTGTATCTATGTATCAGTGTTGTGTTTCTTTTCTTCTTTGTAATTGGTCAACATTTCTGCAGATGTGGCTGAATCTGTAGTGTCATTGTATAAAACCCAAAGCTAGTGCTTGTCGCCTACAAATAAAAACAATGATTGCTTTCTCACAGAGCAATCTAGTTTTTACCCTTAAACTTCAAATTATTTTACAAGTCCTGGAAATAGTTTTGCAGTTTACCATGTTTACATTTGAAAAATGTGTAAAGTGAGCAGAAAGTACTGTTTAGGAAGACTGCTTCACAGTTAACCCTTTTAGGAGTTGTAATAATAAATAATTTCCTATACTAATTCAGTGTTAGTCTGTAGAATCAGTGTGTAGAGAGGTCTTGTAGCACCTTTGAAACTAACTGAAAGAAAGAAGTTGGCAACATGAGCTTTCATAGATTTCAGTCTGCTTCCTACATCTGAAGAAATAGACTCAAGTCTACGAAAGCTCATGCTGCCAACTTCTTCCTTTCAGCTAGTCTCAAAGGTGCTACAAGATCTCTCTATGTAGCTATACTGTTGTATACCTCAGTTAACTAAGTCTCTGACAAAGGAGTTTTTTTTCCCCCCCAAAGTGTTTTTACACCTGCTGCAGCCCCACATTTTCCTTTGTGTCTTCTATCTAGCTGCATGGGAGAATGGTGAAGCAAGGCTGCAGGAACCCAGTCTTGTATCACAGCAATAGGTCTGCAGTAAGCAATGCAAAATAGGTTGAGAAAGAATGGAATTCTGCTGTTGCTGATCCTACTGTAGCTGTGTGTGTTTACATATAACAGGCAAGGTAAACAAGTGCTACCTTGATCATGTGTGCAGGGAAAAACAAAAAGAAATGGAGAAACCAGATAGCCTCACCAACTATCCTAATATGTTGGGTGTGTGTGTGAACCCATAGATCTGTAAGTTTTCTCGCAAAAATGGAAATCGAGGAGGCTATTGAAGTTACCCTGGAGCACATTTTGGAAGAAGCTTTCAAGTTAATGTCTAGAAGATTCAGAATGTTTTTGTTGATGTATTCAAGGCTTCCCTGACCTGATTGTTTCATGGGCATATTGTTTAGTTTTAGTTAAAGTGTTTGCTGGAATATGTTGACTTGCTCTTTTGTTTTGTGGTGCAGGAACATCTTTCATGTTATTTCTGCCTCTATTACCAAGTTTTCTGTTAAAGAAGTAATGCCCACAAATACATCTATTTTGTTAATTGATTTAAAGCTGTATGCACCTTCAGCTCATTTGACGAAGTGAAGGATATAAATATAACTAATAAATATAACTTTTTAAATCCCCTACTTTATAGCAATAATTGATCCAATAATTGTCTAAATGACAAATGAAGAAAGAGATCAATTTCTTAATAATCTCTTGTTGCGATAGTTAATTATTAAAATCTTAGTCACACTTCAACTAGCCTATTGCATCTAAAGCTGATTACTAGTATCTATTAAAAAGTTATCTAATTTAAGTCACAAACCTTAAATTTCAGTCCATATTGGCTTCTGTAAGAATCTTGCTAATCCATGATTTTCACCTACTCATGCTGATAAAGCTAGACATGAATGTGAACTGACAAATGCAAAATTCAGACTTTGGTATAACAATGCAGTATGTATCCTGCACACAGTGAGACATGACTGATTAAGCACATTGTGAAATGGTTGGGACATAACATGGGTAAAATGGTTGGGACATAACATGGGCATGATGTAGTGAGACAGTAGTGTAATCAAGTCCTGCAGCTGACCTGCTTACAGTGTGGTTTCAGTGTGTGTGAGTAGATATGTTTTAAAAAAGGTTAATTTCTCTTGCATGGGTTCACACCTTAAATTACACACATTGCTGCTATTAGGGAGGTTTGTGAGAGATCTTGCTATTTTCTCAGATCAGACGAGGGCAACACGAGGAGATGGCACTGTGTTTCACAGAAAACTGAATCCTCTGATGCCCTTGGAGATGATGCCTCATTTCATCATTCAATTTGACATGTTGACTGGGAGGCAGATTTGCAAAGCCATTGTTTGTGTACTCTCTTTGCTCAGTGGGCAGGCTCCTAATGGGTGCCTTTCTGTGATTGGCTTTCTGCTGTGGATTGTAAGCAGATAAGTCACTGATCCGTAAAGGACTAGAGGGGATTTATCTACCTGCTCCCACCCTCCAAATTCAAATGAACAAAAGCCTCCCAGAGGGAGCAGGGTATGTGTCCAGCCAGCAGAGGAAGTGACTTAGGAAGCTCAGCTTTCTTGCAGGAAGCTTTTGCCAGTGAAATTGAGAGCAACAGATGGCTTGAACACTGGGATACCTGTCGTATTCCCTGTATTACTAGTAATAGGCAAATCGGCTGGAGAGAGCACAAATGGGGGCTTTAAAAATCTTCCCTTGGGTTACACTGCAGCTTCCCGCAAGTGCCATCTGGTGTTATTTGGTGATAACAGTATGTGGAAGTGATTCTGGCTTTTCATTTCTTTTTGTTTACATAAGCTGTCAATTTTGTTGCTCTGCCAACCAGTCTGCAGGCTCTGTAGGTCCAGGTTACCTGATTGCATCAGTACTACCATGTACTACTGTAATCTGAAACAGAGTAAGATATAGTAAGCTCAACTGTTGTGTTACTACTGATGGAGTATATTGCACCACACTTTTGAATTAGAAAAAAAGTGTAGCTTAGTTGATATTATCTAATAGTACCAATATTTGTGCATGGGAAACCATGTTCCCTATGAGTAGGTGTACAGTGGACCCTTGTTATACACTGAGGTTTGGTTCCAAGATCCCCCGTGCATAACAAAATCCTTGTATGCTCAAGTCCCATTAAATATAATGATATAGCAAAATGGTGTCCCTTATTAAAAAAATGGAAAATCAAGGTTTGATATTTGAAATTTATACTTTTTTTGAACATTTTCAAACCGTGTATGCTTGAATCCGTGTATAAAAAATCTGTGTGTAAGAAGGGCCGAGTGTATTTATATATCAACTTCAGCTACTTTTTGAAAGTCCAACTCCTGGTCTTTGCTCTCCGTCCTGCTCCATAGATATAAGATCACATCATTGAAGTTGATATTCATATAGAAGAAAAAAATATTTCTTGTTTAATTGTAAGTATCCGAATATTCCCTGATATATTTATCAATCCAGTTATACTCAGCCCTTTTTAGCCACAGATTTTTTTTTATCCACGGATTCAAGCATCCACCATTTGAAAATATTCAAAAAAGTATAAATTCCAAATATCAAGCCTTGATTTTCCATTTTATATAAGTAGGGTTGCCATAAGTCAGAAACTCCAAACCGGGACAAATGTAGGACAATATTTTCAAATGTAGGACACGTTTTATACAAAATGGAGGACATGCGAAAAAATTGATGATTTTTTAAAAATGTTAATATAAATGCATGTTTCTTAGGCATGATCAAAATGGAGGACAGATGGCAGAAATGTACTTCTCTTTCTGGCCGCCCCCCTCCCCCATTCCAAAACACACATGAAGCACATTTGGGCATTTGCAAACTGACTCACACAGCTAGCTCTTTGCATGCTAATAATAATAATAATAATAATAATAATAATATTGATAATCATGGAAGGTCCCTTTGCAAACTGACTCACACAGCTAGGTCTTTGCATAATAATAACAACAACAATAATGATGATGATGATAATCATGGAAGGTCCCTTTGCAAACTGTCTCATACAGCTAGGTCTTTGCATAACAACAACAACAACAACAATAATAGGTCCCTTTGCAAACTGACTCCAGGCCCGTAGCTAGGCCTTTAGGGGCCCTGGGGCAGAAAGTACATTTGGGGCCCCTATGTTTTTTAATGTCTCGAGTCCTACTGCGCACCGCGGGCACCATCTTGGCACACCACTGTTTACATGGGGTGTGTGTTGATGACGTGACTCATGCGGCTCCTTTGGGGTAGGGTTGCCATAATTCTCTACCACCAAACCAGGGAAAATGTAGGGAAAATATAATTATAATTATAATTATTATCCCACCTCTCTTATGGATCAAGGCGGGTTCCATAAAATAATCCATAACAGTTACATCAAACGAAAATCATAAAATCACAATGCCCAGCCCAAAATTTCTAGGACAATATTTAGACCAAAGTGTAGGTCAAATGCTGGACAATATTTACCCAAAAAGTGGGGCATTCAATAAAAATGGAGGCCATAACCAACTAAAAGCTAAAAATATTAACATTTAAAAAAAAACATTAATATAAATCCTTATGTTATAGAGATCTTGTTGCATCTGTGAGACTAAATGCATCTGAGGAAGCAGGCTTTGGGAAAGCTCATGCTGCCAACTTCTTTCTTTCAAATAATAATAAAACTGAATTCAAAGACATGGAGATTTTGGATCACCTCTGAGGTTAAATGCATCTCATGAAGTGCAGCAGGAGGCATTGGTGGAGGAGGCCCAGGGTGCAATCCCTTGCTTGGGCATTAAAAACCCCCACTGGGCTAGTCACACTCTCTCAGTCTTAAGGGAAGGTGAAGGCAAACCCCCTCTGAAAACCTTTGAGATAGTCACACACTCTCAGCCTCAGAAGAAGGCAAAGGTAAACCTTCTCTGAACAAACTTCCCAAGAAAACCCCTTGAAGGCGCATGCACACACACACTCTCGCACACACCCAAGTCACACTGTCTCAGCCTCAGAGGAAGGCAATGGCAAAGCTTGCCACTAAAACCACCTGATGATGAAAGGACAACACAGGAGGTGCCTGACACTTGGGAAGAGCCTCCCCAGGGGTCTTGCTTGAGGGAGCCATCTTGGGGCAAAGTGGGGGGGGGGGGGGAGAAGAGCAGGGCCCCAGCAGATGGAAGGGCTCTGGGCCTCTAGCCAGGGCCAGAAGGCAGTGGCACCGACCCAAGGCAAGCCCCAGAAAGCCCTCCACACTACAGCGCGCACACACACACACACACACACCGGGAGGACGAGGAAGAAGAGAAGCGGGAAAAGAAGGAGAAAGGAGGAGAGGACCAAGAAAATCCCAGGATAGGGTTGCCTTGGTCCAAAACGACTTGAAGGCAAACAACAACAAAGGAATGAATTGCTGGAGCTTGGCTTCAAGAGATGCCATCTCCCTCCCTCCCTCCCTGCTGCTGCATGTTTTTTAGGCAACCCTACCTTTGGCTGGGGGCCCTGGGGCAGCGCTCTCTTGCCCTCCCCTAAGGGGCTGGGGGAGGGGAGGGATGCCAAAAACGTTCCCCCCTCCCCCAGCCCCTTTGGTCCTCTCCTCTGCTGCCTCGGTCGGCTCAGTCCCTGGCCGGCCCACATGGCCGCAGGAAGAGTCCCTGGCCGGCCCACATGGCCGCAGGAAGTAAACAGAGGCGAGACTCCTGAAGCAGGGAAAGGACTGTTCTGCTATTGGCCAGCCTGCCAGCCAATAGGAGGAGCTCCAGCCTCCGACAGAGCCCTAGGCAGCCAAGGCACAGTAACAAAGAGCAGCCAAGGCAAGAGCAGCCAAGGCACGGTAACAAAGCCCAGGAGCAGGGAAAGACCCGGGAGAAACGCCAAACCGTACTGTGACCGTGCAGAACAGTCCAAAAACGGGAAATGCACGCCCCCCACCAGGTTATGGCAACCCTATATATAAGAGATACCATTTTGCTATGTCATTATATTTAATGGGACTTGAGCATCCATGGATTTTGTTATCCACGGGGGATCCTGGACCACAAAGGCCATCCAGTCCAACCTCCTGCCGTGCAGGAATATAAAATCAAAACACTCCCAACAAATGGCTTCTCTTCTGTGCCTACCCTACTTTTTTTGGTTTAGCTGTTTCTGCCACCTAATGTCACAGGAAGGAGAATTCCAACTCCACTGAATTCCTCTTTATCTCTCCGTAAAATATTTATAGAAGACTATCTGCCTCAAACAACCTTCACTCCAGGCTGTTTGTGTTCTGTGAGTTCCCTTCTGATATAATCTTTATTCTTCCAGACTGTGTCAGGCTTGTTTACCTTTCATTGACTCAGCCTAGTGAGGACAAGTAATGTGCTGGTCTTTGAGCTGGTTGAAAACTGTCAGCTCTTCCTATAGGAAGGCAATGAGTTTAATTTTTTGTAAATGCAAACCACTGGACTGACCGAAGGAGTGTATGCTTTGATGCTTAGTGGCACTTCATATTTTGGGGGGGCTATTTTGGTAGTTCTTTCCAATGGCCAGTCTTGTGGCCTTTCTATGAGGCTGAGTATAATGGCAGATTGTGGCTGGCATTAGAGACAGCAAAGTGTGAAATATAGATTTCAATCATGGGCATAATCCATGAGGATTGTTTTTCACTTGCCTCACTGAAATGGAGTGGAAATAGTTTTGCTCTTATGCAATTCTTGTATATTTCAAAGGCATTTACTCAGAACTTCCTGGTGGAATATGACACATATTAATTAGCAGGAGGTTCGATACCATTTAGACTTTCTTTCTTAGATGGCCCTGCCCCAGTGCCAAATCAGTTTTGACTGTTTGTTATACCATATTATACAGAGAAAAATGCAGGTCTCTAAGAGAGTTAGTAATATTTTGGGTGGCATTGTATGTAGAATCTTGGGTACCAAAATCCCATCTTGGGCTAGTGTGAAGGCTACTGAAGGCCAAACTATACTATGAGGCATTTAGTGTGGAAGAATGGAAAGCAGTTCAGATTGGTCTGGTTTGAAGAAAGGTCAAGACTTTTTCAACAACGTCGCCTCTGGCACATTCATGAAGAAGGTTTTTTAGTTCTGTTTAGAGATCCAGTGTGTTATAGAAAGCTAGCATGATGTTCTGGTTTGAATTTTGGATTAGGACACCAGGAGACAAGGGTTTGAATCCCGGCTCAGCCATGGAAACTCAGTGGGTGACTTTCTGCACACACTCTTAACCTTAGATAAAGGGAATTACAGACCCCACTCTGAACAAATCTTGCCAAGAAAAGTCCATGATGGGTTCGCCTTTGGGTCACCATAAGTTGTAAATTACTTGAAGGCACTCAAGAATAGCAACAGTCTACACCAATATGTGAAGACATATCAGTTATGTCCATTTTAATAGAAATGAGTGCACTAATGATTGGAGTGAGGGGGTTGGTGATGAAACAAACAACAGACTGAATTAACTCAGTAGGAATTGGCTCACAGATATGGCAATGTGAACAGAGCCCATAAAAACATAGCCAGAATTTCCTGACAACTTGAAGAATGGGTAGATGTTAAACCATCCAATGGCTGCTCTTGGTTAAAGGTTGCTGAAGATGATTTAATGAATGAATGAATGAATGAATCTTTATTTGTATACCGCTATTCCAATGATCACAGCGGTTTATAATCAGTTAAAATATGATACAGCAAATCCAATAAGAGAAATCCCCCCCACATTAAACAATAAAATACAACAATAAAAATATCCATCATTCAATCACCTTTAAAGTGGTATAAGCTGACCTGAAAGATATGAGCCAAAGGATTTGGGGATATCCCACTGTTGTAAAGGGCTTGGATAATAAGACAGCCTTGGTGAGCTAGGGTTCCGGGCCTTATTGCTACACAGAACATATTTACCACTAAATGGAGATGGGAGCAAAACCACTACTGGAAGACCACATTTGTGATTAAGCACATCAGACTCATCACCATCTATGATGCGGCTGGTTGACCAGTATGCTTACCTGAATCTAGGTTAAAAGAAGTCATAGTACCAGAGACTGAAGCACTTTTTAATATGATTTTACTAGCAACTAACTTGCTTTAATGATTAAGATGCTTCCCTGTCTTTTACAGTGCTGTTTTTGTTTCTCTGTTCACTCTCCTATTCCACAACACTTGGAAAGACTCCCTTGATATCTTGGCATGTGCCTATTTTCTTTGCCTCACTGAATTTGTTTATATAATTAATTGGGCTAGTATCATTGGGTTTCCATGAGTCAGAAAATACTACTTTGTTGCAGTCAATATCTTGACAATGGAAATATGGCTACTGCACAAAGATGTCATCTCTTAGTACTAAATGCATTTATGTTGTATGCTATTGCTTTTCCTATCATCACTGGTGACTCTTGCTCTGGATCAAGATAGTGAATGTATTTCAGCTTGTTTCCATGACTTGGCAGGGTGTGTTGACTGATAATTATATTGCTCCATTGCTTGAGCTGTTGTCAGTGATGCACAGGTTTCTTCTATGTCCTTTAGCTTCCCAGGGGGCTTTCAGCCATAATTTAAAACTGAGCAAGCTACCTTCTGCAAGCCCAGCTTGTGGTAATGGCTACTAACATAGTAGATTGTTTTGAAAAAGGAGTAGGTGTGGAGGATACGTCTTATCAGTGGGTACTACTCATGAAAACTACAGGCTACCTCCAGAGTCAGAAGCAGCATGCCACTGAATACCACTTTCTATGAAACAACTGTGGGAGAGGGCAGTTGCTTTTGTATCTTGATTGAGGACTTCCCACAAGCATATTGCTGGACTACAACTTCATCAGCTCTGACTAATCTAACCAGTGCTGAGGGTTAATAGAAGTTGTAGTCTAACAGTATCTGGAGGATTCCCAAATTACCCAACCCTGATGGGCTTTGGCCTGATCCATAGACTAAAATAATGGCATGTTTTCCAGTGAGTTGGATTGGCACTGGCAGGCTACTCATGTGATTTCAGAGTTTATATATAGGATACCTTCCCCCACCAGTTTTTCTCTATACAACACTTCAATCCTGGAGGCTACATTGGATGTGAGCAGTGGGCAAGCATATGCGCACATGCTAGGTACAGTGTTTTCCTGACTTAGCCCCATTCTGGAAAAAAGTGGATAAGGTCCCTTCACTTTTGTGGGCTGCATACAAAATAGCCAGGTGCTACTGAGAGGCCACTGATCTAGAGGTTGTGCACGTATGCTGTGAATGTGGGGGGATTGCAGGTGTTAATGTCACCCATAAGCTATTTGCCAGAAGCCATGTTCAGCAGTTGCTTTCTTCAGCACATGAGTTAGGGAGTGCCTAGCCTTTCCTCCTCCATCATTGCTTTCTCTTAGAGTTGGGAGGGAAAAGGTTTAAAAAATTAACAACCATTTTTTTGCATCAGTGTGTAAGTGATTAAAAAGAAGCAACTGACACTGAACAACTGCCAATAGACTGTTAAAGCAAAATGTTTAAATTCATAACAATCATTGTTCCAACAAGATAGTTGGAAAACAGTAATAATAGCGAGACTTTTTAAAAACATGAATAATCAATTCAAAGATCCAGGAGATGTTTTTTTTAAAAAAAGTACAGTAATGTGGTTTCAGCCAAAGTTTAAACCATGATTCAAACCAATGTGGTTTAAACCAGCCAACACTGCTTTTTTTTACATGGAAAGGGATATGCCTGCCAAGAAATTCTTATTCTCGTGGAGGATATTTACCAGAGCAGGAACCCCAATTTTCCAAGATTCTTGCTTGCATTGAAGGTCTCCATGCAAACAGGAACCTCTCCCTTTCAGATGCACTGCTTTCCAAGTGTGGAAAGTGATAGGTGCTGGTGGCCAGAAGTGAAGATACTTCCCCACTACCTCTCAGGTAGATTCCAGATGGTGCAGCTGGGGGACGTGTGCTCTGATAAGAGGGCACTTACATCTGGTGTCCCTCAAGGAGCCATTCTGTCCCCCATGCTATTTAACATTTACATGAAACCGCTGGGAGAGATCATCCGGAGACACGGGGCGTGGTGTTATCAGTTCGCTGATGACACCCAAATTTGTTTCTCTGTGTCTCTGACTGATGCAGTGACTAGGGATGGCATCTCTCCTCTAAATGCCTGCTTGGAGTCGGTAATGGGCTGGATGAGGGAGAACAGACTCAGTTTGAATCCAGAGAAAACAGAAGTACTGGTGATAGGTTCCCCGGCCCCAGGCGGTGAGTTTTGCCATCCTATCCTGAATGGGGTCACGCTCCCCTTGAAGGATTCGGTTCGCAGTCTGGGAGTGCTCCTGGACTCGTCACTCCAGTTGTCATCTCAGGTGGATGCGGCAGTCAGGAACGCTTGTTATCAGCTTCGGCTGATACGCCAGCTGCGCCCCTGCCTGGACCGGAGGAACCTTGAAACTGTAGTACATGCTCTGGTAACCTCTCGATAGGATTTCTGCAATGCGCTCTACGTGGGGCAACCCTTGTACCAAACCCGGAAGCTACAGCTAGTGCAAAATATGGCAGCGAGACTGGTCGCTGGGAGTTCCAGATCAGATCATATTAAACCAATCCTGAAAGATCTTCATTGGCTGCCTATGCGCTTCCGGGCTCAATACAAGGTGTTGGTTATAACCTATAAAGCCCTAAATGGCTTGGGCCCAGGGTACTTGGAGGACCGCCTCTCCCCATATAATCCGCCCCGCTCACTCAGGTTAGCAGCGAAGAATCTGCTAGAGGTCCCAACTGCATGTTACGCTAGGACCTCGCAACGGGCCTTTTCCATCTCGGCCCTAAGGTTGTGGAATAATCTTCCAGATGAGCTCCGCTCCACCACATCTTTAGAGACTTTTAAGAAGAACCTTAAGACCTTCTTTTCTCAAGCCTTTCCCCCATGAGATGTTCTTTTATCACCCCCTCGGTCTGATGACCTTGTGATGTTTATGGATTCCCTCACTCAGCTGAACTTGTTGTTTTTATTGCTATTATGTCTGTTTTTAGATAATGTTGAATTGCTTTTATCCTGATGTATTTTTACTTAAATCTGTACACTGCTTTGATCAAAATTGGAAAAGCGGGATATAAATAAAATAATAATAATAATAATAATAATAATAATAATTGTAAGCAACATGAACAATGACCAAATATAGCACAAATGTCATTCTGAATGCATAATGCGATGTGTAAGAGATTTTTCTTAGTGTTGCATTTGAAACATTTGAACAGTGGCAGTCAGTGCTAATACAGTAGCACTTTTCATAAGTTTATATAGTGATTCTTTTCTAGCAGAAAATCGTTGATTTTGTGAATTTTATAGTCTTTAGCATGAATAATGCAGAGACAGAAGAAATACATAAATGGAAGTTGAGAAATTAACATTTATTTATGTATTTGTTGCAAACTTTGTTGATAAGGATGACTATAAACAGGAAATAATAAATAATAAATACTATCTCTTTATCAATATAACAATAGACCATTTTAACGCATAGTATTATAAATAATAATAAAAATGAAGAGATAATTTTACACCATTAGAATGTCACCTGTATGTTTAACAGATAGGTGGAGTGGACAGAAGTTGCAGGACTGGGAGTCATCTTATCAGAAGTGCCAAATGCTCAAGGACTACAGATTTGGTTTTTTTAAAAGTTATTTAATGTTAAAAATAACTGCATATATATAAAATACATGGAATCTATTAAAATTAGCTTCATTAAATGGTATTCTTCTTCATTAAATTATAGCTATAATACTTATTATGCATTAAATTCCTCCCCACTTGTTATCAACAACCCACTCATATTCACATACAGACACACAACTAAAAGGAACCAAATGGACTGATATTGACTGTGATATTGATTACTTATTGACTAGTCCATTCATTTCCTTTCTCTATCCACCACAGTGCATTTAGTGTTTGGCAGCCAAATTTCAGCGGCCAGTGTTTATTAATTAAAATAAATCAATAAATCCAAAAATCAATAAACCAGAGGGCTTCTAAAATGGGTTGAGTGTGTTTGTCTGTATGTGGCCCATGGTCTGCTTCTAACCCAGCCCTCATCATAGGACTGAGTCTGGATCACATCCTAGGCATTTCATGCTGCACCACTTCAGAATTAATGCAGTTTGATGCCTGTCATGTCTCCATCCTGTGGAATCCTGGGATTTGTAATTTTTTTTGTGTGTGGCACCAGAGCTCTCTGACAGATAAAGCTACAAATCCCACACTTCCATAGCATTGAACCATAACAATTAAAGTGGTATCAAACTGCATTAATTCTGCAGTGCAGATGTCTTTTAAGTAATTCAAATTCTTAAAATGTTTAATAAATACATACACATACAAACACTGACCTTTTCTGCTGTAGATTTATTTATTCATTTTTAATGAAGGAAGAATATTTTTAATGTGACAGCTCTGTGACAGTTGCCCTGACCATCCATTGTGTTGTCTTCCCCAGGATGAGATTGAAGAACTACGTGCTGAGATGCTGGAGATGAGAGATGTCTATATGGAGGAAGATGTCTACCAGCTGCAGGAGCTCCGGCAGCAACTGGATCAGGCCAGTAAGACCTGCCGCATCTTGCAGTATCGTCTCCGTAAGGCAGAGCGGCGCAGCCTCCGTGTAGCACAGACTGGCCAGGTGGATGGAGAACTCATCCACAGCCTTGAACAAGATGTCAAGGTAAATGGAGCTACAAGGGATTTTTTTTTCCTCCTCTGTCACAAGGAAGAAGACAATTTAATGGTTCAGAGAGATGTAAGGAGCCACCTTATATTATCTTAAATCATTGGCCCTTATGTCCCAGTACTTCTTGTTCCACTTCTTGGCATCTTTAAGGATAGAGGACTATTTCCATCTCTTCCACATGATACATAGGCCATGTCACTGGCATTTCCAAGAAAATGAAGTGATGTTTCTGTCATGTTTAGTAAGTTTAAAAGGTGATTTGGGCAGTTTTGGGCTGGGAACCATCAAAACACAATTTAGGGGCAAATGTACACCTTCTTTGAGGCAATTTTCAATCTTGAAAAGAATTTTACACCACTTTTTTCATAGAAATTTAGGGTTCAGAAGTGTGTGGTAGCCTGGGAAGCAAGGGTGTCGCAGGATGTATCCAGTGGTCATGTGGGGCCTATGGGATATACAGTTGACATCCTTGCTATACAGCAAGGGTGGATGGCTTTTTGGGATTTTGAGAGCTCTGTTTGTTCCCAAGGAGAACAGTGCTGCCCCCCCCCCCCCCCCAATTTTTAAAAAAAAGCCCCCGGGCCTTGCTCTAGGGGGGCATGTAGAAGAATGTTGCCATTTTTTCTCCTTCCTGGGCTGTTTCAGGCTTTGAAGAGGTCTTTTTCACAACAGGAAGTGACCCAGAGGTCCACAGAAGTCATTTGGAGGCAAAAAAAACAAACAAACCCCTCTTTGATCCCCTACACACATACCAAGGGCTCTGGCAGGGGCCTTTACCCACTTAGAATCATTAAATCTTTGGACCTTCTCTATATAAAGCATAAGCTGTGCTAGTCCGTCATGCGTTCCTTCTCTAAGATATTTGGTGTGGACCTAATATACCCTTTTGAAGGAGAGCTATACGTAAATGTCTTGGTAAGAAATAAATTATGTCATATTAGTCTAGAGGAGAAGTGTGCTAGGATTCAGGCTAGCTGGATTCCAGAAAGAAACACAAGACCTTTCACAAAACATAATCTACCTCTTTCCAGTCAAGACGATATCAAGTGAGTAAAGACAAATAAACGGAGATTAGAGTCCTATTGAAATAGAGTTAAGGTATCTATGGCTCGTTCTAGACGGGCACTCTAACCCTAGTACGTACCTAGTATGTACAAAATGGTGGCGCCCTATACACATGGGCACCGCCATTTTGACGTGGCGGACGCTTAGCGTCCGCACGTCTCGGCATTCTTGTGACACCGCAAGGGCGCCATTGGCGCCTTGTGACATCACAATGGCACCGCAACAAGCCAATTTTTGCTGCTGCTTTTTGCTGCGCAGAGGAACCGCGCGGTTTGTCCGCTGTGGCTCCTTCGCGCAGCAAACACGGGCGCCGGCAAACTGCCCTTTTGGGTGGTCTGTAAAGCGCCTATATTCCTTTTTGGTGACAGTGAGGAGTCTGAGTGCTCACTTATTTCCCAATTGTATGATTTTTGACCTGCAAATGTTGAAACTGGCAGTGTCGTGCCAGATTCAACTTTCTAAAAGTGACTTGTTTCTGGCTATCATGATTGTGAAGGTAGACTTCGAATTGTGTGGGTAACTCTAAGGGCTGTGGAATATATAGGCCTGCCAATAATGGCCTACACCTCCCATCAGTTCTAACCAGCATATCCACTGGTGAGGTATGATAAGAGCTGCAGCTGAACAGCATGTGGACTCTGGAGGATCATACATTCTGTATCCTTGTGCTAAGTGAACTCTTGGAATAGAAGACGACAAGGAGAGGGAAAACAAGGACTTCTGTGCCTGGTATAATGTTTTGTTTCTCACTCTAATGAACAGAAGCTGGTTTTTAAAAAATACAAAAATTAAAAAGTATGTTATTAATTTGCATAAATGTCCTGAGATTGATCATTTCTTGGTGTAGAGTTTGAGTTTGTTTTATTGATTTTCTTTTGAACAGCCCCACTTAGGATTTTTCTGGTTCAAGCTTCTGTGTGAGAAATACTTGCTGTATTTGAAAAGCTTTAAGGGAGTAGGCCTCCTTCAGCTCATTCCTGCTAAGTTTACTCTTGGATTTTGAACTGGCCAATCCTGGAGTTGCTAGGGATATGCTGGTGTTTAGTGTTACATTCCATATCCTTTGGCTGGGGTTTAGAGCTATGCCTGCCCATTCTCTTTGGAGAAGAGATCTAATTACGGTATCCATAGAATCTTATTACCCTCCTCAACATCATTAGTCTGGTTAGTCTGTAAAAGAAGACCACCCAGAGGATTTCATAGCTGCAGGTGAATTTGAATATGATTTCCCCAGACGAGGCTTTCAGTTTGCAGCTTGAATTCTCTGCACACATGTTCTCACCCACAGGGAAAACTCTTTGTTCCTTTTTCCAGCAAGCAGCCTTTTTCCATTGCACAGCCTTCAGGCGCCTGTAAAATGTGCAGGGGCAGGAAAAGTGTTAGCTATAAGAATATTCTTTCTTGTCAGCTCACTTTACATTCATGTGGCCTATGCAGCTGACCAAAGAGGCTGAGCCCCACCCTTGAGCTGCCTGTGGGCCTTAGCTAGTTCACAATGATTGTAGAGGCCAGCTGAGTGTATATGCTGGTTTAGTGTGGCACTTTCTTGGCACTGCATACCAACACAGCTTGTTGGAGAATCCTGTCTCTTCTTGGCTGCTTGTAGGGCTTGCTGTGTTGCTGTGGTCTCTTGGCTACAACTTCTTGACTAATGGTATAGATACTCAGTTGAAGAGGGAGGCACAAACTGCCAGGGTAAAAAAGGACAGGAAAAAGAACTCTGTAATGTGTTTGGCATGTGTGTTGTGGCTGACATGGTTGGAATGAGAGAAGAAAGCAATGGGCAGATTAGAACTATGTTGAGAAGCAGATTGGGTTTTTGCTGTTATCTTTGGGGACTCCTTTTCTTATGATTACAAATACAAGATAACCTTAGTTTTAACTACCTGAATATTCTCCAGGGGTGACTTTCATAAACACTCTGTGTAAATAGTGCCTTGACTGGCTTGATAATACCTACATAGTAGATTTAAAATCTGCTGTGCACACTTCTTAACCAATCCCTTGAACCTGTAATTTCAGCAAGGAGGTGCCACTTCTTTTGAGGATTTGCATGATTCACCCAGTTGTGCATGTACTAGATCTGCTTGAAAGGAGACAGAAGTGACCTGCCTTATTTTGAGAAGTGGGATTATCATAACATGCCTTACTTTGTTTGGTCTCACAGTGAACAAAGGGAATACAGTTCCTTTGAGAGTATGTTGTGTGAGAATTTGTTCATTTCACATCTCTACTAACCTGACAACCCGAGACATGGAGCTTATTTTGTTAATCCACGTGAGCAAGCCTTTCAGTTGAATAGGTGAATCAGGTTCTGTGCATGGCCTAGCTGCAACTTTCTGTTGCATGTGCGTGGTTCTGTGCATGGCATTTTATCTAAAATGTAGTTGTATTCTGGATTCTAAATTTTAGCCAGCATGGCCGATTTTAGTGAAGGATGGTGGAACCTGTGCTTCAACATCTGGAGGGCCATATGTTCCCCATCCGTGATACGATGGAGGTAGACTTGTATAAAAAGTCAGTGCATGTGAAATATGCCATTTCTTGTACAAAATCAACTGTTAAGCAATTCCCATTTGCAAATATGTGATTTCTAGCCCATTCAAACAGTGTCCATTGTTGCTGATAGTTCCCCGTGAGTGGCTTTTATTTGTAAATTGATGTGTAGCCATCCTCCATGATTATATTGGTCCCATCTCACTGAGAGTTTGAGCACCAGCCTCTCCTGTTACACTGGTATGTCACTCTTCTCTAGCTACAAAATGCTTTTGCCTTGTTGCAGTGAGAAGTTTAGCATAACGTGAGGTTAAACCTAGCAGAAGTACAAAGAGGTGAATCTTTTGCCTAGTGCCCCAGGCACCAAAAAGTGGCTGATCCTGGAAATTAAGCAAGCCACAAGTGACTGATGACAAGCTCCATCCAAGCCTCCAGCACTCCCTGCTCTATAATTAAGAGGATATGCTTGTATGTTTGCTTAAAAGTAAATATAGTTATTATCCACACCTGCTGGGATCCTATAAGATGTGTTCTCATTGTGACACTCACTAGGATGGGGCAGTAGAAATCTGTCTTCTTGTGCCCTTTCTATTTCCAGAGTGGCACCATAGCGTCTCTAAACTTCTTTTGTTGATTTAGAACTGTTTGATTGTGAAAACTATTAGATCTAGCTGTCATGGGAAGGGAGAACTGAGGGTGGGATAATCTGTTGACCTTAATCAGGTCTGCTTTTCTATAGGAGTTTGTAGAGGAATGTAGGAAGTTGTCTTTAACGGAGTCAGACCATTGTTCCATATAGCCTAATACAGTACTATTGACATTGACTGGCCACAGTATTTACAGGATTTCACACAGGAGTTTTTTCTGGTCCTATGCAGAGATGCTACTGGGGGACAAGATGTTTTTGCTACCCTCAGCAAAGGAGAGGCCTACAGGGAGACCAGTCACTTTGGTGAAGAATTCTCTTTGCACATATTGATCACAGGCTGTACTGCCTGACTATTGTTAAGGCTTCTGTATCAGGCTGAGAGTTTCTGTCCCCATTTTTACACATAAGCCCCAGTGTTTGTTTCTGTATCTCCTGAATATGTTGTGTGTCGTTTTCTTTGAGGATAGGAGAAAGGGTATTACCCTAATGCTCTGTGGCATGTAGGAAGAATTTTAGCACCTTTTGTTCTGTGCCTCTTTTTTTATCAGAAGAGTGTTCAAAGCATTTGAACATATTTTATTAAAATGTGCAGGGTGTTATATGGGCTCAGACCATTCGTCTGTCTTGCCTATTGTGGTCTGTTTGGCTGGCAGCAACTCTCCGGTGTCCAAGTAGAGAGTTTTGCCTCATCACCTGCTGGCTGCTCGTTTTAACTGGACTAGAAGCATAGGCTGGATCCCTGTAAACAGGAAAATATTTAAGTACACTGTGTCCATAAGTTTTACGCTAGATGCTAAGAATTAAAAGATGTGGACTAATGCAGTGGTTAAGAATATGATCTAGGAGCCAGTTTCCTCTGGTTTTAATCTCATTTTCATCATGGTCCTAGTGAGTAATGCAGCTTGGAGATGCTGTTCTTTAGGAAAGCTGCCAGCTCTTAACTACATCCCCTATTTTCATCTATAATACAGAGATAATAATTCTGGTCATGACCAAATGCATGTAAAACAGTTGAGCACAATTTGTGGTCTGTCATGATGATTACAGCCTTTCTGCTAATCAGGGGTTAAAGATACACTGAGTTTGGCTAAATGTTGAGCATTGGACATTGCTCAGGAATTTTCTGGCTACATAGCAGGTGTACAAAATGATAGCCTTTTTGTTTTATATTTACCTGTAATAGTAATGATCGCACATGCGTTTTCTTTAAATTGTGTGGATCTACTCCTGGATCTATTTTAATTATCCTTTTGTTTTCCTTCATATCACTTTTCAGGCTTCCTTTTATTAGTATGTAATTTATTTGAAATGATTTAATACACTGCGGGTTTGTGAACATACAGCCTGTGTTTCAGATGTTGCTCTTATGGTTTTTGTCATCGCTATTGTAATTGTTGTCATCATCCCATCTTTTTTGGTATTTGGGACTCAAAGTGGCCTACAACAGTTAAAATAAACAGCAAAAAAAAATTCAGCTAATACAAATGTTAAAAATGTAATTAAACTATCAATAAAATTAAAAATAGTTAAAAACCATAGACAATAAAAAACAAATAGACAGTAGAGCACATTATGCAAGATCTGTTTCCCTTTCTTCTCTTTATAAATGGAATCTCTGTGTGTGCAGCTTCATTGTTACAACCATGATCACTGACTGGCTAAGTAGCTTTTCTGTAGAGAACCTCTCCATTGAGATATGTTAGATTACAGCCCCCATGTTCCCCAGTTGTACAGCCTGACCATAATGGCTGGGGATGATGGGATTTATGACCCAACACACCTGGAGGGCAGAGATTTTTTTGAGGAGCTGCTGTAGAATATGCTGTGCAGTCCAGTTGCAGGTATGTTTATGCACCTTGAACTATATACATAGTATTGGATTTATTTTTTAATTGGAAAAAGTACAAAAAGTATAAAGAGACTGTACAAATATAAATCATAAAATAAGAAAATGTATAAATGGTAAGGACATTACAAATATTAGAATATTTACAGAATTCTAGAACTGTGCTGGGTGATACAAAAGCACATTATCTTCTCTGTTACACTACATCAAACTGAGATCATTGGTTTTATTATAAATGTTAGATGTTTTGTCAGTCAGAATTTGTGATATGCAATCCAACTCTGATTCTATGATTCTATCTGTTGTAGCAGTACAGAAGCAGAAGCAGCACTGTGGATATGAAGTACAGCGGGGCCCACTGTATGGTGCTTACTGTGTTTCCTCAACCCCTTTGGAATTGTCCATACTGGCCATTGCGTGGATTGTTTGTCTTTGAGTTGGATGTGGTGTAATAGCTTCCGTATGTTTGTCAGGCTGCATTTTTCTTCTCTTACCCTGAAGCCAGCAATAGCTGCCTCTTGATTGCATTAGCATTGACTGTGATCAAGTGATTCACTTGCAAGAACTGGAAATAACTGGAAGCTTTCCCCTTTATTTAATGGTGTTGCTAGAGCTTCAAGCTCATCTGCTTCCATGTTAGTAGCTGTGGTGCTACTAGACTTTCTGCTAGTTCAATTTAATAATAAATAATAAAATTTTTATTTATACCCCGCCCTTCCAAACGATCAGGGCGGCTAACAAAATGCACCAAAGTGCAAACAGCAAACAGATTAAAAACACATATAAAAACAACATTCCTTAAAAACAATAAAAAACCCCTTAGCCCAACCTCACGGCCACGAGAGAGGAGGGAGGCCCACAGGATATTTAGACGGGGAATGCCTGATTAAATAGGAAGGTTTTGAGACCCTTCCTAAATTGGGCCAGGGTGGTAGATGAGCGGAGCTCCGTGGGCAGCGTACAGTGGTGCCTCGGGTTACGAAATTAATTCGTTCCGCGGCTAATTTCGTAACCCGAAAAACCTTCGTAACCCGAATTGCCATAGGCGCTAATGGGAAAAAAAGCCGCGGCTCTGCCGCGGCTCCATTTAAACAGCGCCAGGGTTTTTTCGTAACCCGAAAAAACCTTCGTAACCCGAAACAATAAATCCCTATGGGATTTATTCGTATCCCGAAAAATTCGTAACCTGGGTAATTCGTATCCCGAGGTACCACTGTATTCCAAAGGGCTGGGGCAGCTGTGGAAAAGGATCTTCTGGCAGTAGCAGCCAACTTAGCCCCAGGCACCTTCAGGAGTTGCTGCCCAGATGTTCTGAGGGTGCGAGGCGGAATGTACGGGGAGAGGCGGTCCTTTAGGTATCCTGGGCCCAAGCCATTTAGGGCTTTATAGGTAATAACCAACACCTTATATTGAGCTCGGAAGCGGATGGGCAGCCAATGGAGATCTTTAAGCACAGGTGTTATATGGCTGGTCCTGGGAGCACCAGTGACCAGCCGCGCTGCCATGTTCTGCACCATTTGGAGCTTCCGAGTTTGGTATAAGGGTTGCCCCATGTAGAGTACATTGCAGAAATCCAATCTCGAAGTTACCAGAGCGTGTACAACAGTTTCAAGGTCCCTCTGGGCCAGGTATGGGCGCAGCTGGCGAATCAGCCGAAGCTGATAACAGGTACTCTTGACCGTCGCATTCACCTGAGCAGTCAGGTGAAGGGACGAGTCAAGAAGCACCCCCAGACTGCGCACGGAGTCCTTCACGGGGAGCGTGACCCCATTCAGGACAGGTGGAACCACCGTCATTCCTGGACCAGGGGAACCTATCACTAGTACCTCCGTTTTCTCTGGATTAAGTTTGAGTCAGTTTTCCCTCATCCAGCCCATTACTGACTCTAGACAGGCCTCGAGAGGAGAGACGCCATCCCCAGTCACTGCATCAGTCGGAGACATAGAGAAAATGATTTGGGTGTCATCAGCGTACTGATAACCCCGCGCCCCATGTCTCCGGATGATCTCTCCCAGCGGTTTCATGTAAATGTTAAATAGCATGGGAGACAGAATGGCTCCTTGAGGGACCCCAGTTCTGAGGGCCCGCTCGCTGGAGCACACGTCCCCCAGCTGCACCATCTGGGACCTCCCAGAGAGGTAGGACCGGAACCACTGGAGCGCAGTGCCCCCGATTCCCACCTCAGCCAGGCGCCCCAGAAGGATACCATGGTCTATGGTATCGAAAGCCGCTGAGATGTCCAAGAGCACCAACAGGGACACGCTTCCCCTGTCGACACTCAGACGGAGATCATCGACCAAGGCGACCATGGCCGTCTCAACCCCGTGACCCGCCCGGAAGCCAGTTTGAAATGGGTCCAGATAATCCGTTTCATCCAAGACCGCCTGAAGCTGGATCGCAACCGCCCTCTCGATCACCTTACCCAGGAATGGCAGCAGCGAGACTGGCCGATAATTATTATGTACCAGGGGGTCAAGGGAGGGCTTTTTTTAGGATCGGTCTTACTATGGCCAATTTAAGATCCGATGGAAATCGCCCATCCCTGAAAGATGTATTAATTATCCGGCGTAACAAAAGTGTCACCGCCGGTCCCCCCTGGGCCGCTAACCATGAGGGACAGGGATCAAGAGAGCAGGTTGTCTTCCGAACACTTCCGAGGATCTTGTCCACATCCTCGGTACTCACCAACTCAAACTGATCCAGTATAACGTAGTCCACGGAGGCTCTGGACACTTCTACCCTAGGTTCTGCCATAACGTCGGCGTTCAGACCTTCGCTTATACGAGAAGTTTTATCCACGAAAAAGTCGTTAAACAAGTCACAGCAGGCCTTAGAAGGTTCAAGGATCTGGTTCAGGGCGGGAGGGAGCTGAGTTAGCTCCCTGACCACCCTGAACAGCTCTGCCGGACGCGACTCCGCGGATGCAATACGAGCACCATAGAACGAATTCTTTGTTGCTCGAATTTACAGTTCGCATAGTCAGGATTCAACTGGGGATTTGTATAAATAACTGCAAAAGGTGAAACACGGGCAACCTCTTCTCTACTATCAGTGGCACAGTGGGTCATTGCATGTTTTTTCCCCTAATCCTCGGTAGCATCTTTACTTCAACCTGTTCTGCCCATCATAATTGCTTTGTTAATGTGATAGGTTCCAGCCCTTTGACTTTCACATCTGCTGTGGTGCAAAACCAGTGCCAGTGTATTGTTTCAGCTACAACACACTTGTGTACAATTATGAAGACCTCACTTTAGATTCTGAAATTAAAAATGTATGGGCATTCTAACTTAGTAGATGTAGTGTCATGATAAGTGACAATTTTCCCCTGTTTGTGAAGATACAGGACTGTGCCTGTATAGTTCATGCACTATAATTATGTGTGCTGTGTGTCTTCAAGTTGTTTCTGACTAGGGCGGCCCTAAGGTGACCCTATCATGGGGTTTTCTTGGCAAGATTTTGTTCAGAGGAGGTTTGCCATTTCCTTCCTCAGAGTCTGAGAACATGTGACTTGCTCAAGGTCACCCAGTGGGGTTCATGGCCAAGTGGGAATACTGATTGGTTGCTGTTGTGTCAGGGAACCCTGTAAAATAAATAAAGCAGCAAAAATGTTTTATCTAAAAAACTTGTAAGGTTCTTGCAAGAAGAAAAATGCAACAGTTTACATGGGGAAATGGAGCAAAAGAAATGGGAGTTGCCAATACAGAGGCTGTATTTGTGAGGAAAGAGCCATGATGGTGTAGTGGTTTGAGTGCTGGACTACGACTCTAGGGACTGGGGTTTGAATCCCTACTTGGCCATGGAAACCCATTGGGTGGCCTTAGTCACACTCTCTCAGGCTCAGAGGAAGGCAAAGACACATCTCCTCAGAGTAAATATTGCCAGGAAAACTCCAAGATAGTATGGCCTTACAGTTACCATAACTTTGGAAATGGCTTGAAGGCACACAACATGTGTGAAGAGGGATGACAGCAGGGATCAGAAGGAAGGAAGCAGCACTTGCCATTTTAGTAGATTTGACTGTATGCAGCCTAAAGTGGTTTAAAGGCTCAGTGATGTTTCATTGACATTCCACTGTGTCTGTATATTTTAATGGCAGAATTCTACATTGTAAGCACACTGTTCAGGATCTTGAAAGTAAACACTGAGATTTTGCCATATGGTCCCTCCCTCCCTCCCTCTTTACTTTCTGCCCACATGATAAAATGAAAGATCTTTGGGTTTTTTGTTTGTTTGTTTTTGAGATGAGGTGAGAAATAACTCCCCCTTTCCAGACTCCTTTTTTCCCCTTAGGATGTGATTAAGGAATACCTATAACCCTGGTTATCAAACAGAGCCATATTGTGAGCACGTCATTGCTAAAGAGGACAAGCACTGACTGCCCTCAGGGGCTAAAATTCATTCCTTAGGATGGGCTGGAAAATGTTTTCATTAATCGTTGTGGCATTACTTATAACTGCCTTTGTCTACATATGTTTTTGGAGATGCCATGCTGTTAAAGAAGGGGCCTCCCCTTCAGGGTGCCATGACTTCACAGAGGCAACAGTTAAAAAAATGATACCATGTCCTGTTTCTGACATTTTCATCTGATAGTTATAGTTCAAATAAGATCCCAAGTGTTGAAGCAGGTAGATGTTCAGCCTGGGCTACTCAGCATTCATTTAATTTTCTTCCAGTTGGGTGATACTTTTAATTGCTTTAGAATTATGTTGAGTTTTTATTGATTCCTTTGTGAGCCACCTTGGGTGGAGAAAGTGGGCTCCAGGAGAAAGGTAGCACATAAATGAAACAAACTTAATAATAATAATAATAATAATAATAATAATAATAATAATAATTAGTTTTCTCATTAGCCTGACCCTTTTCCTAGCAACACAATTCTCCAAACTATTGGCCACCAGATGTACTGGACTATAACTGCATCATCCCAAGCCTAAAGGACTGGCAATACTAGGTGGCTATGATGGGGCTGGAGTCCCACATAAATTAAGGCTGTGAGGGGGAACTTCCCTAGAAGGAAACTTAAATAGTTTTTCTGGCTATACTTAAATTACACAGAATGCCTATATCAGGATGGCAACTGTATGAGGGGTGTTGGGAGCCAGTGTGCATCCCAAGAGCTGTATGGTTGGCTCACCATATCCACAGATTTGGTAT
Source organism: Sceloporus undulatus (assembly GCF_019175285.1). NCBI lineage: Eukaryota > Metazoa > Chordata > Lepidosauria > Squamata > Phrynosomatidae > Sceloporus > Sceloporus undulatus. The sequence goes on along the minus strand of NC_056525.1, from coordinate 42,545,973 downwards.
CTATGGATTCAACCATCTATGGCTTGATAATATTTTTTTAAATATCTAAAAAGCAAACCTTGATTTTGCCATTTTATATAAAAGACACCATTGTATATAATGGGACTTGAGCATCCCTGGATTTTTATATCAACAAGGTGTGTACATCCTGGAATCAACCCTCAGTGGCTATCAGGGGCCCACTGTGCTTACATGCCCTGTCACCACAGAAGCAACCTTCTGGTCATCTTTTTCAGGTGAAGAAAAACTGGAAAAAGGCTATCTGGGTATTGGGTGGGTTCAGGTAGGGGATAAAAGACAAACCACTATCTCTGCATGTGGGGTGCTTTGGGAGACTGCCAAAGGCCTTCAGGGGCACTCTTGTTGCCTCCCATAGTCTATATCAGTGATGGCAAACCTTTTAGAGATTGGGTGCCTAAACTGCAACCCAGAACCTACTTATTTATTGCAAAGTGCCATGTCCCTCTGGCTTTCTAATAACAAACTCTGGTGAACTCTGTGCTGGGTCGTGTCTTTTTAGATTGTAAGCCTGAGGGCAGGGAACCGTCTAATTAAAAGATTGTATGTACAGCACTGTGTAAATTTACAGCGCTTTATAAATAAGGATTAATAATAATAATAATAATAATAATAATAATAATAATAATAATATGCCCACAGAGAGGGCTCTGAGTGCCACCTCTGGCACACATGCCATAGGTTCCCCACCACTGGTCTATATCCTGTTACCAAAGTCTGTTGGAATTTGCTTTCACTATCACGAAGAAGTTTGTTTTGTTATGCACTCAGTCATTGCTATAAGAGTGGTGACTACTGATGCTAAACTGCTTAGAATGCCCTTAGCATCTGTGAACCTGTTAGCACTTTGTCAATGGCTAACACATGCCCCTTAACTTTTGGTCTATGCTCTTCCCTTCAACCAGTTATTTAAATATGTTTTATTCTGACTTATGACAGAAAGCACACAGAAGTTAATGTAGAGAGATCTTGTAGCACCGTTAAGACTAACTGAAAGAAAGAAGTTGGCAGTATGAGCTTTTGAAGACTTCAGTCTTCTTCCTCAGATGCTTCTGGTGGAGTAAACATAATGTGGCACTGCCAGCTTGCTTCCCTTGCTTCGTTGCCTGTGGATTCAGTGAGAAATGATGGGAGGTGACCTCAACCTATTTTTATGTACTGATGAGAGTGATTTACTTTAATTCATATTCAGAGTTCTTTTGTGAAATATGCTGATGTGACTATCTGAAACCTTCTGGTAAGCATGTCTTCTATATGGCACTTACAGTGTGCCTGTGTCACACGCGGGCATGCTTTACACGGCTTTCAGCATACACTGAAAGCCGTGCGGGGAGAAAGGGCGGTGCATCCCATAGGGACTAATGGGGCACGTGCCTGTGGTGTGCGTGCCGCCGCACCGCTGTGCCACCTCGTGCACGAGCCCCATTAATTTAAATGGGGCTTCAACATAGACAGTATTTGCTTTACGCGGGGGAGTCCGGAACGGATCCCCAGCATAAAGTAAGGGTGCACTGTATTTTGTCTGCCGGAAACAGAGGACCTGTTGTTTAAAGCACCAATGTAGGCAGGGGATCTGTTCTGCAAAGGCTCTAATTTTCTTAGGTTGTGCAGCAAAGCATAAAAGAAAAATGCAGCAGAATACTGAGAGGCTCCTCAGTATTACAAGGAAGAGAGAATCAAGCAGGTATACAAGTGACTTAGAATCATTAAATCATAGAGTTGGAAGAGACCTCTAGGGTCATCCAGTCCAATCCCCTACTATGTGGGAATATACAGTCAAAACACTCTCGACAGATGGCCATTTAGTCTCAGTTTAAAAACATCAAAAGAAGGAGACTTCACCAAACTCCAAGGGAGTGTTTTCCACTCTCAAATAGCTCTTAGTGTCAGGATGTTCTTCCTGGTATTGAGGTAGAATCTATTTTCCTGTATTCGTTCTTCTCTTTATACTTTTGTTTATTGTGCAGATGTGGGAAAATGTGAACATTCAGTTTAGGCACCACTCATGTGTTTCCCTATTGGTGATGTTCATGAACTTTTCTATATTATGTAAAAGCACAACTTACTTGCCCTTCCTCTTCCAGTGCTTGTTTTTGTGTTAAAATATGCAAAACCATGATGTATATTTAAGTCCTTCATCGCAGGGCTTGTAACAATGATAGAAGTAGAATGGTGGTGTTGACTGGGAAAGCTTTCATGGAAGCCGTAAAATTTCCCTCTAGGTGACTTTTCATATCTTAGGTGTAAATATGTTAGTGGTTTCCTTTTCCTTTTCCTTTCCCTTCTCTTGTCTCCTGCTTTTTGTAGATTATAAAGCTATGGGCAGGGTCAGTGTTGTCCTTTTTTATATAGGCATGCTGGCTATTCTAACAGTGGGATAAAACCCCTATGAATTAATTAACAACTGGAATTAAAAGTTTAAAAAAATAATTGAATGAACCTTGGTTAGTTGCTACACTACAGTGGTGAGCAAACTTTAGTTTGTTGAATATACTTTTTTTTAAAAAAACAAACCTGTAACTGTAAGATCCAACAACAAGAACTATGTCTTTGTATTTTGATTCACTGAGGAGATATATACTCCAAATGGTAGAAGGGTAAAGGGTGCTTCTGGGTACATGGTCAGGTCAGGAATTTTTACTACCACAGGTGAGCTCTCAGGGTACTTTTTCATACACAGATCCTTCAGCCTCCCAAACTTAGTTTGTTTCAGTAGTCTAATTTTGAGAAAACTTAAGAGTGCCTTTGGGTTGTTCATGTTAAACAATTCAAAGATAGGAACTCTTTTTAACATATTGCAGGCCACCCAGAGAACCATCAGTTATAGATATTTGTGAACTGTTTGTCCACTCTTGCTGTAATGTATTTGAGGAATGTGGAATTTTGGAAGAAAATCTTTATAAATCAGGGCAGGGAATGCACAGCTCTTCAGATTATCTTTGGCTGTATTCCTGTGTGCTCTAGCCAGTATGACAAATGGCAATGGGTGAAGGCAGTTGCCCCCTTTCCTTCACCACTGCTCACTCTTGGAATCTGCTTCCTAAACATTTGCAGATGATTACTTCTTTAAGTACTTTTAAATCTGAATTAAAAACTATTTTTAATTCGATTCAGCTTACAGCCTGATTCTGATAGTTAGATAAGTGTGTTTTAAGTGTGTATTGTTTTTATAGTCTGTTTTTTTAAGATCTATTTTTTAATTATAAATTGATATTTTCTAATTCTGCTGCTTCTGATTGTAGATTGTACACTGTAGGCAGGCAGACTCTTTTATCTATATTTTGCTTGATGATTATGTAAAGCGCCGTGTAAACCTTATGGTGCCATACAAATAAACAACAACAACAATAATTTGAAGACCATCAATCAGGGAAAGTATTATTAGCCCAGTGCTAGTTTTTGAGATTGGTGATTATCAAGAAGTAGAGGTAATGGGGTGGGCTGTATATTCTGGATCAAATTAGTGAGCCTGGAGTTCACTCACTGTATGTATGCCTGCTTTATAAGGAAAATAAACTTGAGCATTATGTTTTGGTTTCAGGGCAGAGTCTCATGATAACCCTTGCTATGTTTGCAGGTAGCCAAAGATGTCTCTGTGCGGCTCCATAATGAACTTGAGGCAGTGGAGAAAAAACGGATTAAACTGGAGGAGGAGAATGAGGACCTGCGCCAACGACTCATTGAGAGTGAGTTGGCTAAGCAGGTGCTGCAGAATGAAATGGACAAGCTGAGAGAGGTAAGTGCCTTCTTTTGGTGTTACTTATTTATTACATTGGTCTTTTGTGCAACTGCTTTTCTCTATTTGTATGTCTGTCTGTTCATCTTTTGAATTCATATCCAACTTCTGTGTAAAAAAATGGCACTTGTGGCACATAAGAGCAGTAAATTTCAGAGATAAACAAATACAATTAAAACACAAAAGCAGGTTAAAACACAATTAAAAAGACATTATTATAAAGAAACAACAACCTCCTTGCAACTAGTAACTCAGCTTAGATGTCAGAGGCCTGTTGAAAAGGGCTTTAGCTACCAGCAGAGGTTCAGAGGGGTTCCAGAACTGGAGAAAAACTACTGGGAAGACCCCTTTTGTATTGCTATCAAACATACCTCTATATTTTAGTCAGGATCTTCTGTATTGTCTCCTTACTTCTACAGGCCTGTTTTCTTTCTGAGAACTTCGGGGAGGCCTAAAAGAGGGGGCTGGCCAAATATTCATAAGATGGAAGTAGGCTTATAAGGTAAAATAGAGTTTTTATACAGCCTGGTCTAAAGTTGTAGAGGGCTTAATTGGTGATACTCAGCATTTTGAATTGTGCAGCAGCTGGTGAAGTGCCATAGCAAGGAAGTCACATACTACTTGCAACTGTTCCAGTCAACACACTGGTCACAGCACTCTGTGACAGTGGGATTGGATTATTGTTTTAGTTTCATAAAAATCATCCAGAGTTATGAAGAGAGAGAGTGACTTTTTCAAGTCATCTTAGTGAGCTCCATGGTTGATAGATTATGGCAACCTACATGATCTACATCTTAAGTGTCAGCCACCTAGGGTACTCTGTTTAATATCCCAGGAATTCTTTGTTTTGCCCAAGTTCCTCAGACATGCCATTCTTTGGTTCAAAATCCAAGAAATATAAAAGATTGCTACAGACAGGATATATTTGGGAAACCATAACAGATGGACATAAATGCAAAAGCCAGAACATGACCATTTTACTATGTCATTGTATATAATGGGACCTGAGCATCCACGGCTTTTGGTATCCATGTTGGGGATGGGTGGTGGTGGTTCTGGAGCCAAACCCCAGCAGATATTAAGGGCCTACTCTATATGGACTTTCCTTACTTTTTGCCTTAACTTAGTTTCATACCAACAAGAGAATATAATGTTCAGTATGGCCCTTTCCTGGGTACATTTCTCTCTGGAGCTATATCGTGTGTTATCTTCTTTACATCTCATTATATGGAGCTTTGGTGGAGAAAACATATTTCGTTTATGGGCAAGCAGTGGATGCATCCTGTTCCATCCTCTCCTCAATTATGCCCGCTGATAACACACAGCCATAATGCAAACCTTTTATCTCCCTGCTCTTTCACCCACACACATGCGGGCACACACACTTCGGTTTCTTCAACTGAAAATTCAATTCCAAAATGATCCTTCTAGATATTAGATGTTTTCAGCTGCAGTGCCATAATTTCTTGCTCTTGGCGGGGAGTTGGAATCCTTGCCTGAGTTACTGGATTATTTTAAAGGAAAGGAACCACCTCTTGGTACATACTGAGTGCAGTTGCTAAAAAAATAAGGCTGTGTGAAGTAAACGTAGTAGGTCAATAGGAATCTGGTATCCAGTTGCACTCACAGCAAGAGTTTAATGTCTGCAGCATGGAATTACCCTAGTTGGAATAGGACCAAGCAACCTTCATTACTGTTTTGATTTTTTTTTTGCATTTTTTTTTAAAAAATCACTGACAGCTTTCCTAGCCTAAGTTTAACAGACTTTTCCAATAAAATTAAACTGTTATAGAGTAGTGCTTCATTGCCATCCATTTGGAACATGATTCTGTACTGAGTTAATTTTCATAGTAAATAAAATGAACACCTGGCAAACTTTGCTTTGCTTTGCTAGAGAGAATGCCAGCCAGTCCTTCTGGATGATGCAAATTATCCTTTTGCTTTTAGTTTTGCTTCTTGTTCTACGGTGGCTAGAGAATTTGTCTGGGGCTTGGGAGATTCAAGTTCTGGTGTCCACAGAAAATTCAGGTTCAAATCCCCTCACTCACGAAGTCTTCTTAAGCCAGTCACTGTCTTTCAGCTTAACTTTATTACCCAGTACTGTTCTAAGAATAAAATAGAGTTGAGAAGAAATATTATGCTTATTGTAGGAGAGGTGAGACATAAATATAACAAATAAACAAAATACTGTGCAGGATGCCTGAGTTTTTTCCACGTACTTCCCTTCTCTCTTTTCAGATGGGTAGGATTTTTATTCCTATTGATTTGGGTGGGCAGCAATTTCAGCTGGCCCATGTTGCTGAATTCCTTCATGCTTTAAATCCACAGCCATATTCCCCAGTTGCAGCAGGTGAAAGAAGTACAGTCATGGCAATGAGACAGGAGATGGATCAACTTACAAAGCCCTGATTTTCCACCAGTTTTTATCCATGGAATTGCATAGCCATTTGTACATTTGCATGGGAAAATGTTCACCACTGTAAATGGGCCTATATATTCCAGCTGTGACATTAAATTAGAAAGCAAATTCCCAGACACACAGTTTAGAAGCTTCAGTTTTCCTCAACCATATTGGAGACAACTGGTAGGTTTTCTCTTCAGTACTGTTCTCCAGGCAGTTTGTCCCTCTTATTCACACAACAAGCAGGACTAATGGGCATGAGATTGGTTTCTGAGCAGCCTCAGCACATGATCTGAATAGTTAATGAAAAGAAGTGCAGCGGTTGTCAGTGAGTGATCTGTCCTATGGCTAACATGCCAGGCACAATCACATGATATGTGTATGCTGGAACTTGAGCAGTGGGTTTGCATACAGATAATTTGGATGCAGTATTTACACTTTACTTTTAGTTTTTGCCTAGTGGCTTTGATATGGATTTAGGCTTGCCATAACCCGGTGGCCCCCATGCCATTCACGGTTTCGGGGGGCCCCTCCCGGTCAATTTTTATTATTGCTTGTTTTTATTTTATTTTATTAATTTGTATTATTGCTTGTTTTTATTTTATTTTATTAATTTGTATTATTGTTTTTATTTTATTTTATTAATTTTTATTATTGCTTGTTTTATTTTATTTTATTAATTTTTATTATTGCTTTTTATTTTTTATTTTATTAATTTTTATTATTGCTTGTTTTTATTTTATTTCATTAATTTTTATTATTGCTTGTTTTTATTTTATTTCATTAATATTTATTATTGCTTGTTTTTATCTTATTTTATTAAAATTTATGATTGCTTGTTTTTATCTTATTTTATTAATTTTTATTATTGCTTGTTTTATTTTATTTCATTAATTTTATTATTGCTTGTTTTTGTTTTATTTTATTAATTTTTATTATTGCTTGTTTTTTATTTTATTACATTAATTTTTATATCAACTAATACACCCCTTGCCTTGTTTTTTATTATTTTTCATTATTTTTTATTATTAAATATATGCAAGTGCATTTTTTGTGTTTATGGTGCTTGAATGCTAACAGTCTGCATTTCTTGGCCAATATAGTGATGATGATGATGATGTCATGATGATGATTGATGATGATGCTGATGCTGATGATCTTTCAACAAGCCTCTGAGGCACGGCCAATGTAACTTGCTGTGATTTTTACAAACTCATGCGCAGTGAAGAAAAAACCACAGTCCCTTGCCCAAGTACACACTTCTGAGATGTACAGTTGAACCCGAGGGCAAGTCCATTTCTGCCATCTGTCTAAGAATAATGCCAAAATGTCCTCCATTTTGATCCTGCCTAAAAACATGCATTTATATTAACATTTAAAAAAAAACCTCATTTTTTGCGCATCCTCCATTTTTATAAAAATGTGTCCTACATTTGAAAATGTTGCCCTACATTTGTCCTACATTTGTCCCGGTTTGGAGGTCCTCACTTATGGCAACCCTATATGGATTGCCAAATCCAAACATATCGTAGCTGGCTAGCTTTCCTTTCCTTTCCTTTCCCCTTCTTTCCTTATTACTTTTTCTTCCTTGTCTGCTCCTGTAAATATATTTTGAGAAATTAGAATAATTTTTTCCCAAAAATATTTAGCTGTTCTGTACCATGTTGTATAACACGACTATGCTGTGAAATCATTAGAAGTGTTCACAGTCTACATGCACAACCTCCCATTGTCCAGTGTGGTTGCATTGTTCCCACCATTATGGCAGGAAGAAATAAAACTATTGATGAAAGGCAGAACAACAGGAGAAGAATCCCTGAATAAAAAAAACAAGTGCTAAATGTCAGGTGCCTCCTTAGGATCAGGTGGAGTAAAGTGAAATGTGCTAGCCATTTGTAGAAGTGTTACACACTTTATAACAAGTTAAATAAATCCAGCAAGGAAGCTGATTATGTGGTCTTCTGAAGCAGACCTAGATACCTTGTACTGTAATATTTGAGTCTGCTGAATATTCCAGGTTGAATGTTTCATACTTGAAAAGCAAGAATGCTAAATGTTGAGAGGCTGACAGCTAAAGACTGTGCTCCCATCTCTGCTGTCCTTGTATTTTTCTTCCAGAGTACTTGGAGAAAACCAAGAACTCAGAAAAGTTACTTTTTTGGATGACATATTCCAAAATCCCTCAACTAGGGAGGCCAGATGTTGTCCAGTTTGGCACTGTACTCTAAAAAGGTTTACTTTGACCTCCTATCCAAAATGTACCTCACAGTCAGATAGATAGATAGATAGATAGATAGATAGATAGATAGATAGATAGATAGATAGA
>NC_056525.1:42341747-42537482 GCF_019175285.1 Sceloporus undulatus | reverse complement strand
ATCCTGACATAGACTCAATTCAAAGCACTGCTAGAAAAGTGCCTGGATGGAAGATGGTGATCTATGCTATCTTGGACTCCATCATGGGAGGAAGACAGAGTATCAATCTAATAAATAATATTGAGGGCAAGAAAGGGGCCTGCATCTAGTTGCCCATGTCCTGTGACAGATTCTTTCATACTCAGATATTTTTCTGGTCTTATGTGCATAGTAGAGTTACAGTTAGAATTAGGGTGTGTCAAAACGAGCACAAGTAAGTGTGGTGTAGTGTGATAAAGGTGCTTGCAGAACACTGATAGCTCAAGCAAATTTTGCTACATTAGTAGAGCTTTAAAAAAAACTGTTCTACAGTCCCCAGCACCTGCAGTTGAAAAGATGATGGGTAGGCCTTTTCCTATAACCTTAGAGAGGCACTGTGAGTCAGAATAAATGGTGGAGACTGGCCCAGTGGCCTGAAAAGCTATAAAACAGGTAGAACATCTTCCAGAGGCTTCTACCATCCTGCCAGTATGTTGGCGAGTTGACTAGGAAAGATGGGAATGGAGTTCAGCAACAATTTGAGGGTTATAGGTTTCCCAGGCCTGGCACAGAAGTCTTCTTATGTTCTTATAATGTATGGTAGGGCTAATAACTATCCATTTAGACACAGTTTCTTTGAACTTCAACATTAATTCTTGTGCAGCTTTTCAGAGATGGAAAGATAAATCCTAGGATTGTTGGAAAAGGATTAAAATTTCTAGGCAAAAAACACAACCATAAAACCATAGAATTTAGGAAGTCTGCATTCAATAACATATTTTCATGTTTCTCTTTTAAAAGTGCAAGTAGTACAAATATTTGGGGATGGCAGCCTATGAAACTCAGTTGGCAGCCCCTGGGGATTTCACACCATTCAGCAGATTGTGTATACCCCCTTCACTGGCAAGGGTCCCAGTTGTGGTATTGCCCTAGGCTACTGTAAAGAGCCAACTAACTGCTGCATTTACAAAATGCCTGCATTTGTTTGGAGGAGCTTGCATTTCTTAAACATTGCTGTGAGGTAGAGCCCCAAGAGGCCTTTTCAGTCAAATCTATTTTGCCTGCAGTGCAGCTTCAAGTATTATATATTTGTCCAATTAGTGCCTCTCGATAAGTAGGTCTGCAGTCCTTTCCTATTGCCTGTTAACAGGCACACACCCTCACATGGGATGACTCTGAACAGTAGGAGGGCGAGGGGGGGTTGCTCCTAACGGGATTAAGTGCTGATTATTCTCCAGCTGGAGAGGGCATCTCTGATAATTGGATAAGTGTAAGAAAGGCCAATTAATTGTCACGCTCATGCCTGTTTGCACCTGTGGCTTCATTTGTCCTGCAGGGAAGGGATTCAGAAGGACTTGTTTATGCTTGAGCTAGGAAATGGGACTGAAAGGGATCTTATATGTATGTCTGGTGGTATCAACATGGTGGCAGTCAAATCTAATCACATTTGTTAGTGTTTCTTATCAAATGTGAACAAATCAGAGCATAAAAACACATTGAAAGCAGCAGGGCAGCAAAGCAATAATAAAGCAGATCCACTCCAGTCTATCTGATGCTGCTGGCAACCAATCAAGCAGTGTAATCCTGATCATGGTACTAACTGAGATGATAGTAAGCATAACCATTAAATTGCTCCCCTCACCCCGCTTGATTGTACTGCTTTCCCTGTGCCTTATTTGATAACATCTTGCCTGATGAAGAGAACTAGATATCTTTGGAAGCTTGCACACTATTTTGTGCACTTCTTTGGTTTAATAACACGTTTGTCCCAATATGGATTTGGAATTTATCTGACCACTAACACAGCTACTCTTGCTTATGTTAACTTGCACCACGGTTGATGCATGTCACTGGGCAGGACGTTGAGTTTATTTTCCTTTCTGACAAACATGTTTGAAAAGCCCTCCCCCCCCCCTTTTTTTTTTTAATTGGTTTGGCTCACACAGCTCCATTAAATTCTTCTCAGTTTATGGATACTGACAAAAAGGCTGTATTTTCTGTGAAAGTAAATAAATATATATTTTTTAAAAAATCAAGGCAGTTCTGCATGCAAGGAAAACATTAGTTCTGCAACCCATTCTGTATTCTGCACACTTGCATGTCTTATGATCACTGATTTGCACAGTTCAGTTTCTGGGAGCCATGGCATAGAATAGATGAAAGAGCTGAGGTGTGCAGGACACAAAAGACCTGACTCCTGATCACTAGAAACACTGTGTTCTCTTGTGTCTTCTAATCTTTCATCATGCATTACCCATACATTCTGCATCTTTGCTCTTAAGGGGATTAAAGTAGATTTGGGGTGGACTTTGTGGCCTTCCAGATTTTGTTGGAATTCAGTTCCCAGAATCCTTCACCATTGGCTATCCTGGCTAGGACTGATGGGAGTTTCAGTCCACCAAGATTTAGAGGACCACACCTCCATCCCTGCTTTAAGGGTGACAGATTTGGGACTCGTAGATTGTTGGAATCCACGCCCCCAAAATAGAATCACAGCCTCATGCTACAATGATAAAATGTAGCGATGAAACTGAAGGCATGTGTCTTGATGCCCAAAAGAGTTGCTGGCCCAGAAATTTCCAAACTTTGATTCCGAACAGTCGCTGAAGGTAGCCTTAAGAAGAGTATGTACAGGATGAAACATGCCAGGCTTTTTCAACTAATAAAGCAACCATATTTTGAGCATATTGAGACATGTTTGCACTTTTCTCACCTTCAGATGTGTCTGCAGTGGGTTTTTTTTCCTGCTTCTTCAACAATAATAGAATATTCAGTCATGAGTGGATATTGGCAGAAAAAACTGCATACTGGATGTGCTGAAACCCTATAGGACATTCTGCACTGTTACAGACAGGGTCTTGCAAAGACATTCAGCACATGGAGCCTCTGCCATATCTATACTATATCTCTATACCAGATCACAGGCTACTTGTTATGTGTAGCTTTGCTGATGTTGCTGAAACTCAAGTCATTAATGGCCTTGTTTTTTGTTTTGGCTTGGGTGGTGGAGAGAGAGCTGAAATGGCTGGCTTACCCTACCATTAGTTGTTTTTGATGACATTGTTAGTGTGCCTCCTTTCCCACAAAACCAGGCCTCCTTTACTTACTGCTGCAGTGCAAATGTATAGGATTTCTGCTGGAGTTGGGGAGAAACAGCCCTATTTCTATATGATATGTGCCATATCATAACCCATTATCAGACTCTAGCTTGCTTACTTGCTGCCTGGTGTGTGCCAAGCTTCTACTAGAAGCTGTGGCTTTTGAAGAATAAGGTTTGTCCTTACTAGGAGTGGCCTGGATCTCGCTGAGCCTTGGCAGAGGCACCCATCTCACATTTCACAGCTGCATTTCTTGGCTATGAAGTGCTAGCACCAGCTTCTGAATGTTTTTGGCTTAATATATATGGAAAGAACAGCATCCAAGGGACATTGGTCTGACCCATGTTATGAGTTATTGAAGTATATCTCTCTGCTCGGTTTACTAACCGCTTTGTGGGAGTTTTTTGTGAGGGAAGACAGACTCCCTTTTCAGTGCTTCATTATAGGGAGCTCTTTAATAGCAGCTGGCTGTATTCCAACTTTCATGCAGCAGGGAGGTGGAAGAAGAGGGACATAAATTGGGTAAGGAGAAACAAAGCATTCACAAGCTTTTGAGCTTCAAAGGTTTGGCCTAGTAAAAGCTTTAGCCTTACCTAGTAGAAGAATCCTGTGAGTTTGTCAAATGAACTGAACTCCTAGTCAGCATTACAGTAAACTTATGAATTTGTTGTTTTAGACATGCAGGTGAGGAATGAGACTTGGGCACGTTACAGACCACCTAAAACGGGCGGTCTTGCGCCGCTGCCAGTTGCTGCGTCTGGGAACCGCAGCAGCCAAACTGCGTGGTTCTCGGGTGCAGCAAGAAAGAAGCGCAAAAATGGCGCTTCTTCCTGCGCCCCAGAAGAGGCGCCACAAGGCGTGCACTTGCGGCGCCACTTCCGGTGCATGATGTCCGGATGCTGTGCGTCCGTGACGTCAAAATGGCGCCGCTGCCATTTTGACATACTCGTTACGCGCGAGGGGCAAGGCGCATCAGGAAGCGCCGCCCCTCGCGTGTAACGACGGCGTCTCATTGGCCCGTCTGTAACACGCCTTGGGGAGTGATGTTTCTGCCCAATGAATCCCCAATTAATCTGGGAGATCCCCATACTCCCAGGACATTACCATTTTGTTGGAACTAATAATAATAATAGGTTGGTAGTAAGATGGTACACAAGTTTTTTGAAAATTAGAAGATGGAGACATGATAGTTGTGGATCAAGCAGAGTTGTTTTTAAGTAATTGTACTATTTACATCCCTTTGGAATATCTCACACTGCACACTTAAACCATGACAGGGGTTTTCCACTGTTCTTTGTCCTCAGTGTATAGTAATCATGCTGCCTCTGGAGTTGTCATTCTTAGCTGATATGGTTTGTAATCGTTGTCTGTAAATATAACTAATTAGTGGTCATTATATTTTCTTGTGGTAAATTCCAGAAACAACTTGTCCTGAGCATGCTGTAGTGTAGATCTTTCTCATTCTGGGGAGGGCCTAAAGCTTGATAAGCTATCCAGCAATGCTGTACTTACTCTCCATCAGAGGAAGCCAGTGTTGACAGCCTACTTTCCCAAGGGATGTTGATATTGGCTCTCATTATTCCCATGTTAAAAGATATAACAAATATGCTAAAAAGAAGTTAATATTCCCTCTAAAAATTGATTTTCTGCTTTTTGGCCTGGGCTAATGAGATTAAAATGGAACATTCTGAAGGAAAAGTTGGCAGTGGGGTGTCTGCTGAAGACACCTGACATCAACAGAATCAGCAAGGAGGCAGAGATGTAGCAGAGCTGGATGGCCATCAATCGAGAGTGCTTTGATTGTATATTCCTGCATGGAGGGGGTTAAAGTGGGTGGCACTTGTGGTTTCTTCTAACTATGATTCTGCGCATCATCTATTATTCTACCCAAAGATAATTTAGAGGACCTAATATTTTTTATTGTATGTCATAAGAAGAACCCTATTTGAATCCCTCTCATTCAATATAGTTTTCCCTCAAATATGACAAACTGCATATGCCTTGCAGAACATATTTATTTTTATTTATTTACTTATTATCCCACCTTTTTCTCAGCCAGGATTCAAGGCAGTCTAGAACAAGTTAAAACAAAGTTTGTTGTTGTGTGCCTTCAAGTCGTTTCCAACTTATGACACCCAAAGGCAACTCTATCAAGGGGCTTTCTTGGCAAGATTTGTTCAGAGGAGGTTTACCATTTCTTCCCCTGAGGCTGAGAGCATGTGACTTGTCCAAAATCACCCAGTGGGTTTCATGGTTGAGCTAGGAATTGAACCCTAGTCTCCAGAGTCATAGCCCAACACTCAAACCACTATGCCGTGTTGGCTCTTTTTAAAACAAAGTATAGCTAAAATAAAAGCTCTGTTAACACTAAAGCTAAAACAACGCCAACAATTTAACAACAGTTCTGGTTAAAAACACAAGTTTTAAAAGTTTAAAAAGCACATTTAAAACACCATAAAAAGATACAGACGCAACACACCTCATTAACAGCTACACCTGCTGCAACAAGCTAAAACCAAGGCTCCACCTAAATAAAAAAGTCTTTTGTTAACTGAACCTCCTGTGGAAGAGAGTTCCACAACATGCGAGCAGCTACCAGGAGGGTTCTGTTTCCTCACCAAATGAGCCTGTGATTGTGGTGAAAGCCAACATGATATCAGTAGTTTTGTAGAGTTCTTGGAAAGGTGCAGAAAAATGCAACCAAATGGATCAGAGGAATGGAGCAAAAGTCCTGTAAATATATGTTGTAGAGCAGGGGTAGGCAACCTGCGGCCCGCGGGCCGGATGCGGCCCGGCAAGGCCTTGGGACCGGCCCCAGCCCGGTCCTGCTGCCGATTGCCGCCGGGGCCTTTGGGGTCTTGCACGAGGGGTATGGTGGGGCAATTGTCTATAGAAGCCTGAGAAACATGCATTTATCTTAACATTTTTTAAAAAATCAGCCAATTTTTTTGCATTTCCTCCATTTTTTTAAAAAGTGCCCTCCATTTGAAAATTTTGTCCTACATTTGTCCCGGTTTATTTATTTATTTAATTTTTTAAAAATTTATTTATTTATTTATTTATTTATTGGCTTCGGCCCCCCAGTTGTCTGAGGGACAGCAACCCGGCCCCCGGCTCCAAAGGGTTGCCTACCCCTGTAGAGCCTGGAGCCTTTTGGCTTCAAAAAAAGCAAGCAAGAAGGACATGAAAGGAAGAAAGAAGAAATTTGTTTTTCTTCCTGTTCATGAACCTGGGATCATGAAATAGCAAATTCTGTGAGATTCAAGATAGACAAAAGGAGGCACTTCTTATCACAACACATGGTTTAAAAATTGAGAAAATTGATACCATAAGATGTAGTGATGGTCACTGATTTAGAAACCTTTAAGGATAATTAGGTAAATTCAAGAAGGCTCTCAATCACTACTAATCATGATGCTCACATACCATCTTTAGTGTAAGAAGCAGTATGCCTTTATGTATCAGTTGTTGAGAAACAACATTGGGAATAGGCTGCTGCTCTCCTGCCCTGCTTATGAGCTTCTCATCGGTGGCCGATGTGGGAAAACAGAATGCTGGACTAGGCAGTTTTTGGTCTGATTTGGTAGAACTCTGATATTCCTTTGTCACACAAGCTGCTTAGAGCATGAGTACATAGTTGATCCAGTTGAAGGTGCATTGATGTAAGCCAAATATTCTCTAATTTTCATTTCAGAGGATTATTAATACATAGGTAAAAGTAAAGGTAGTCCCTTGACATGAAAATCTAGTCATAACTGACTGTAGGAGTGGTGCTCATCTCCGTTACTAAGCCAAAGAGCAGCATGACTGCACCAAATACTGTTACCTTCTCACTGAAGTGGTACCTATCCATCTATTTGCATTTGCATGCTTTTGAACTGCTAAGTTGGCAGAGGCTGGGACTAGTGACAGGAGCACACCTCATCATGTAGCACTCTGGCCTTGAACTGCCAATCTTCCCATTGTCAGAACTGGCATCTTAACCACTAAGCCACTGAATCCCTTAATTAATTAATACATATACAATAGTAATTTGGAGTATTCAACAACCTACTACAATTGGTCCTCTATATCCATGTATATTTTTAATCCATGGCTTGATGATAATATTAAAAAATAAGATTAATTCCAAAAACCAAAGCTTGGTTTTGCCATTCCTTACAAGGGACACCATTTTACAGTGTCACTGTATATAATGGCATTTGAGCATCATCTGATTGTGGATCATGGGGGGTCCTGGAACCAACTCCAGTGAATAACAAGGGTTCACTGTAAAGAAAGGAGTGGAAGTGGCAAAAAGGAATGTAGAAGCACAAATCTGAACCAGCTGCATCTTCCCCCTCTGAACTGCCTCCCCCATCTTTCTCCTCCCCATTGGTAAGTAGGGATGCCTGATCTCTGAATCTGGCCCTTACTCTCTAGGTTTTGTGGATTATCTCCAGGTGGAAGAGGAGGGTGCAAATTCTTCTGTGTTGGTGGGCTCAGCTCCAGGCAAGAGGAAAGAACTATGTTTAATAGCACAGTTGTTAAAGCAGTAGCTTGCTACTGTTTGCAAGGGTTAATTGATTTCTTGTTGTGACTTGCAAAGACTCTTCAAAGGGTCTCTGTATTTACCTGTATACTCAACTGTAGGTAGAAGATTATGGATTTTGACATGACCCATGGATAGGTCAAGGGTAAAACCAAGGGGATGGAACAAAGGATGTAAAGGATGAAGCACAGAAAAACAGTGCTAAAGAATGTACAAATTCAAGCAGGCATAACTATTTGTGTTCATCCTAATGTCTGGATGGATGAGAGAGTAAAGGGGATTGGTGCTTTTAGGTGCTCCAAGAAGGGATTAAGTAGTCACTTTTCACTTTTCAGGGGATCATTTTTTTTTTATAAGAGTTGAAGTACAGTACAGTGGACCCTCCCCTTACACGGGTATCTGTTCTGGATCCCCCCAGGTAAGAGGAAATCTGTGTATGCTTGCAGCCCATTGGAACAATGGGGTGCGTGCTCATGGCTCGGGGCAGCGTGTGCGCCATAGGTGTGCGCACCATTGCTTTAATTGCAGCACAACTTCCACATAAGCTGGAAGCTGCATATAGTGTGCCCATGTATGGCATGGTCACATTGTACTTGCATTGACCCATGGATAAGTCAACCCAGTTTATTTAGGTCAATTTTTTGACTAAAATTTCTAGATTTCTACATGCGTATATATAGTACTTAGTTTGCTGCATCCTTCTGTTCCATTTGTCATAGAGTCAGGGTTCACAATCAGCTCTACTCTGTATCCTTGTTCTCACTAGAAGCAAGTAGACAAGATTTAAGTGTACCTTGTGTTCTCTCCCTGAGTAAGTGAGAAGGAATAATCCCCTCATTTCATCTTGCTCTGGGAAAAGCCCGTTTAGTTAAGATTTCTGTCTTTAATTCCAAACAGGAAAATAATTTCTCTGTGTATGTGTGTTTGAATGACAAACTCTGAGCAACAGTGGTTGATGTTTAATGTCTAATGACATCAGCAGCAGCCATCTAAATGTCAGATTTTGGCTCAGAAATCTCAGGGTCTGGGACAAGCCTAAACTGGCATATCTGTAGGTTAAGAGGGTATTCACAGCAGTCCCTCCCCAGGGCTTAACCTTTATAGAGTGAGAGATCTTAGACTGGACTGAAAGTACAAGAGAATAAGTGGTGTGGGACTCCTGCAAAGAGAGGCATATACACACATTAGCCACTAACAGGATCCTGCCCCAAGAGTTATGACATTATTTTAAACCATCCTTTTAATGCACAAATGGACAGGGAAGAAGAGACCCTAATCTTTATTGGGAGCCCAGTGACTTGGAAGAATTATAGTGTGATTGTCTACTTGCATGAAATAATGGTCTGCTTTTGTCTGTCTTACAAAGGTGGTGCATTTGTAAAGCTGTAGCTGAAGTGATTAAGATGTAATCATTTCTATGGGGCCTTGCACTGAGTTATGCTTTTCTTTAGCTTGAAAGCTCATTCCCTTGGATGGAAATCTTTGGACTGTGACTGTATGATTGAGAAGCAAAAATGCATTCCAACTTGCTACAAAGAAATCCTACCCTTTGTTATCTCAGATGTGACATCATATTTTCCATACTGTGCTCTTCTCCGCACCCCATCTTTGTGTCTTTGTCTGTATGATGGGCTTTGTTTATTCACTGAATGTCAGACAGCATTCTTTAACTGTAGATCTGTGTTGGTTCCAATGTTGTTGTTGTTGTCTGCCTTCAAATCATTTCCAACTTACGAGGTGACCCTATGATGGGCTTTTCTTGGCAGGATTTATTCAGAGAAGGTTTGCCATTGCTTTCTGCTGAGGCAGAGAGCATATGGCTATCTCAAGATCACCCAGTGGGTTCATGGCCAAGCAGGGAATTGAACCCTAGTCTCCAGATCCCTAGTCCACCACTCAAACCACTATGGCATGCTGGCTCCTATGTTAACTGGGTCTATTTGTTTGATTTCAAGATTTCATTCATTTCTTGGAAATAATTCCTTTTTTCATTCAATTAATACAAAGTATCACTCTATGAAAGTATGCCTTTAATGCACAAATTATGCTTTTCTTGTAACCTTAGCACTCTAGTGTGCACAGAAATAGACTTATTACACTTGCCTACCCTCTGAATACTGTCCCATAATGTGTTCAAACTATATTTGATATAAGTCCCATTGTGATGTGATGGGTGATGATTTATGAGCCTGTATGCTCTGTATTATCATCCTATCTGCATTATTGCTATTTCTTTCTGATCATACCTTTATTTTCCTTCATTCCTTGCCTCCCATCTCATTCTTTTGAAATGGAGAAGTCTGAAGGAAAGTGTTGTCAGTCTCACCAAGTCTCTCTCCCAAAATGCAGATGTCTCAGAAGTGTTAGATTACATTCCGCCATCACCCCAGCCAACATGTTAATGGTCTAAATGATTAGAGGAGTAGGCCAATTCATATGAAGGGCACTAGCTGGGGAAGGCTGCATTAAACTTAGGTCTGATGGGCATACATGTGTCTGCCTGTGTGTCTGAGAGAGAGAGAGAGAGAGAGAGAGAGAACAGTGGTGGGGAGAAAACCACACTGGTAAAATGGACCCCACTCCTGTCAGTTTCAGACGGGCTGTGGCCTGGGGAACAATACCCATGGTCACAGAAGAAGAATTGGCTAAGCAATCATAGTGGTTAGTAGCCATCTTGAGTCCCAATTTTGGGGAATGGTGAGGTGGTGATGATGAATATGATGATGATGCCTTCCACTAGTCATTTTGCATTAATCCTTTTTCTCTTTGGTTTCAGAATTCTTTGAAGAAAAGAGGATCACGTTCCCTTGGGAAGGCAGACAAAAAGCCACCCACCCAGGTATCTACATAATGAATATATAGATTTGCCACCACTGATACCCTTTTCAAGGTGGCTGGCAGTATGTGTTTGGTTTATATAGTGCTCTACTGGTAACTAATATGAAAATCAAGTTGCTTAACTTGAGAGCAGCATTCCTACTCTCTTAATCTCAAAAAGGGAGGTCAGTGAGACAGAAACATGATTTGCATGAAGAAGATCCCAGGTCCAGTTCTTGGTATCTTGGGAATCAAACCTCAGAAATGGTTGTGACCTGAACCAGGAAGAATGAATTCTAGTCAGAGTGGATTGCAGTGGCCTTTCTGGGCCAAAGGATTTGACTTGCTGTTGTGAAGCATCATATGTATATGTTTTATATATTTTATGTCATTTTATACTGTTTCTAGCTATATGATTTTAATTGTTTTAAATTTTTTATTATAAATTTTTAAAAATAATTTTATCTGTGAGCCACTTTGTGTCCCTTTCTGGGAGAAATGTGGCATTGAAATGAAATGAAATGAATAAATAAAACAGTTGGAATATAGCTCCTGATCTTGGGTTTGTTCAACTTTTTTATCTTTGTTTTACCATGAGGAGCCAATTCTTTTTCCTCTGGTATGAAGGTTATTAAAATAATATTTTCACTAGAGGGGATGTCGTTATTTCTATCATGGTATCATAACAACATGGGGTGAGAAGGCCTGAAGGGAATATTTTTGTAGGCAGACAGGACAGAGAGTGTTGCTTTGTTTAGCTTTCATAAGATCAGAGTTTGGAAAAGTTACTTTTTGTATTACAGTGCCCTGAATCCCCTGGCCAACATAAACATGGCTGTGCACGCTAGGAGACTGCAGGAACTATAGTCCAAAAAAGTAACTTTTGCATGCTCTTCATGAAATGCCATTCTTATTGTTATTATTCTGACAGAATTGCATGGAATAGTATATAATGCCCTGGGTTAGCAAGGGGCAGCAGGCCTATATAGTTTCAAATGTTTCAGCATGCCCACCTGCTTCACTATGTTGGCCAGTTGTAATATTTGTTGGTGAAAAACATGTTTTAATTGTTAAAAATTTAAAGGGGAATCATCTGGTCCAGTGATGGAAAAGGTCAAAGCTAAAGGTTGAACCATACAGCAATGATTTTTTTGTTTTGTTTTGTTCCTGTGCAATTCCTTTTTTAAAAAAAATAATCCTGAAAGCTAATGCCTGAATTAATAGAAAGAAGAACAGGCTGACAAAGGCGGGATACAGACGGGCAAAAAGGGGTGTGTTCATGACGTCATGATAGAAATAACGACATCCCTTCAGACGGCCCTTACCTGAATGCCGCCATGAACACGCCGCCCGCATGCCCCAAGTGGGAAGAAGCGGCATTAAAAAGGTGCCACTTTTCCCCGCTTCTTTTCTATATAGTGCGCAGCTGCGCATCTCTGTCTATAAGCTATTGCACCGGTACGCCAGAATTGCTACGCCGCTAATTTAAGTTGCCCATTTAAAAGTTCCGTGTCTGCTACGTCGCATAATGAGTCGGGATCCTGGAACATGCGCAGTTTGCAGTCAGGCTTTAATTGCAGCGTCAGATGCCATGCAGGTGTGGAAGCTGCAGCACAGCTGCAGCGCATTTTAAGACTCCTAACCCTAACCCTAACCCTAACCCTAGAGCAACATGTACGCATGTGCTGCTAGAATTGTGGAAAGTTTGGAATTTAAAGTGAACCCCTACACACATTCCTGTGCCATTTTCACCTAACAATAAAAAAAACGCTAAAACTTTAAATATTTACATATGTACAAGGGAGGTGATGGGGGATGGCAGGGGGACAGCGGTGGCAGCGGCGACAGCTGTGGCTGTGCATTGCAGATTCATCAAGAGCGCGGGGACCAAAGGAGAGGAGGCATCCATGATGCTGGTGACACTAGCAACGTGCAAGAGGACAAGGATGCCAACACCAGCTGATCACCAGCTGGCAGGAGACCACCATTGTTCTTGGGCAGGGCGGGGGGAAAAGTTTAAAGAGGCTTGGGTGCTTTAAATGTGCACATAGGCTTTCTGCCGCCTGTGCTGAGCGCCGCAGCTGCGCATCCACCAGCCGGCAAAAGAAAAAAAAAGCCCCGTTTTTGGCCGCCCGTGAGGAAGCTGCCTCTCTCTTTGCGGCGTCCTCCGAGGCGGCAGTATGGAAACTGCGGGTCAGAAACGGCCCCAGGTGAGGCGTCTTCACTGCCCCCCATGTGGAAGCCCCATACACCTGAGCCACGCCCCCGGGGCGGGCGGTCTGGAGGCTCCGTATTCAGCAGAATACACCTCCAAGACGTCTTCCCCTGCCCGTCTGTATCCCGCCAAAGTCTTTTGATGGCATGTCATTTGATATTTGAATTTTACTAGTTAAATGTTCTGCAGCACATTGTATAACCCTGAATACCACTGAAATACAGTGCGCCCGCATTATATGTGGGCACGCTTTACGCAGTCTTGAGCATAGGCGCTCAAGCCACGGGGCGCGTGTGGGGTGGCGCATCCCATTCATATGAATGGGCATGCGCGTCCATGGCGCCCCTTGCACCGCCACGCACGAGCCGCATTGTTTTCAATGGGGCTCGAGCATAGGCGGAATTCGCCTTATGCGGTGGGGTCCGGAACGGATCCCCCGTGTAAGGCGAGGGCCGACTGTACAGTGGTACCCCGGGTTACGAAATTAATTCGTTCCGCCGCCGCTTTCGTAACCCGGAATACTTCGCAAGCCGAAAAACCCATTGGCGCTAATGGGGAAAAGCCGCGATTTCGTGTGAAATAGCGCCGAAAAGCACCAAAAAATTTTTCGTAACCCGAAAAAACCTTCGTAACCCGGAACAGTTTTTTTAATTGGATTTTTTTCGTAACCCAGAAATTTCGTAAGGTGGCGCATTCGTATCCCGGGGTACCACTGTATATGTAATATATTATCCAGATTCCCCACAACAATACCAAGAAGCATTGATGCAAAGGCAATAAGTTGGTGGCAGGAAAAATAGAGAACTGGAAAAAATCCAGTTCATTGCACTGTACTGGCCATTTTTAAATTGATTATATGCCACCTTCTTATTCAGTGCTAAGGCCAAAATTGTTCTTATATTCTGTATATAGTCGCCTCTCCTAACTCATGCATCACAGATCTGTTAGCTTGGAAATCCATGGAGGGGCGGCCTCAACTACTCTTAATGGGGCATGCCCTCATGCATGTGCACACAGGCACACACATGAGCACGCATGGTCACACACCTCATTTAAGCCTATTTGGCTTGAATATGTGCGAGCCTCTGTTTTTGCGGGGTGGGGGTGGAGCGGATCCCCCACGTAAATGGAGGGTCAGCTGTATAGCCATTTGTTTAACCAGAAGTTGGGGGAAGTTGTATAATTCCCTTGAAACTGATGGCACCTTCCTGATTTTGGCTTAATAATAATAATAATAATAATAATAATAATTTGTATACCGCCCTATGGCAAACCAATCCGGGCGGTTGACAACAGTAAAATATAAAATATAACAATTAAAAACACTTTATCCCTCCCCCCCCCTTAAGACAGTATTAAACAGTATAAGATATTAAAAACACAGTATCAAAGCATAAAAACAACAATTAAAAACTAAAAACCCTGATATCCCTCTGTTGATCCTCAACCATCACTAAGATGGGGCCATGGGAGGAATGAAGGAATCAGGGAACCTGGGCCAGGATGGTTAATCTGGAAAGGCCTGCCGGAAGAGATCCGTCTTGACCGCTTTTTTAAAGCTGTCTAATGATGTTATCTGACGGATCTCATCCGGCAGGTCGTTCCAGAGTTTGTAACTTGGCTAATATATTTTACACTTTGCTCAGAGACTTTCAGCATGGGGCACAGAATATATTCACAGAATAAACTGGAGCAGCAAGAGCTTTATGTGCTTAACAGAAATAATAAGAGAGATATGGCTCTTGAGAAATGGTCTTCCTCAAACTTTTGTGCAGTACCTTCAGCAAGATTCTATGCTACACTTGGGCTGCAACTAAAGGGTGGGTATAGCGAATCAATGCAAGACAATGTGGAAACACAAGACAATGTGAGCAGCACGAGGAACTCTTATCTCTTCATGGATAAGTGAAACCATATTAAATTAAACCAGGTTAAACAGGGTCTTTTTTGAAAGTATATTGTCTTGTGAGTCACATCAGTCCTCTCTCCATTTTTTTGTTATCCAAAAAAAGACATAGTATGCATAGAGAAGATATAATACACTAGGAAAAAGGAAACACTGTGATCTGGATCAGTTTGTTTTGAATTTCCAACCCCCTCAGCTATTTCTGAAATTTCTTAGACTTGCAATGCAATGAAAAGAATCTTACCAGGAAATTAGAAGGTTGTCTATTTTCTATGTGAAGCTAGATGCTGGCTCTGTAGTGGGTAGCTCCAAGATGATGGTTTATGTAGTAGATGCACATAGTACTATATTTACAGTTGCAAACCACTTAGGGAGTACTTAAGTGTACTGATAAGTGGTGTAGAAATGTATTTGCTATTGCCATTGCTATTGAGCTCTGCAAATCTGTCTTTCATTTTCAAGAACTTGGAATTCTGTTATGCAAATTTGGGCGATGTCCATAACTGAATTAAATTTAAATTAAGGGTAGGTTGCCAGTTGTTTGGGACTACAGCTCTTACAGTCTATAGCAGTTGGTCATGCTAATGGGAGACGTAGACCACAACATCCAAAAGTCAAAGTCTCCCCACCCCAAATTCAAATGCTTCATGCAGTTTACGAAATTATACATTTTAAAGTGGTGTTTTAAAATGTATGTTTTTAATCAGAGAATGTGGAAAGGGGAGAGAAGTGTCAAAAAAAAGGATGTTGGGGAGACAGATATGAGTATAAAAAAGAACAGAGATTTAGACTTGTCAGAAGCTGTTTAAAAGTTCTTTATTGAAAAAGTGTTGTTCCTTGGCCACTTAACACTCCTCTTTTGGTTCGCTTGAGTTATATCACATGCCTTTATTGAATTGTATTATAAATTGCTCTTGGATAGTATATCAGGTAAGCACCAGCATGGTTTGGCAGTTTGAGTGTTGGACTATGACTCTGAAAACCAAGGTTCAAATCACTGGTCTGCCATGGAAACACTTCGGGTGACCTTAGAAAAGTCATACTCTCTCAATCCAAAGGGAGGCAAAGGCAAATCCTCCCTGAACAAATCTTGCCAAGAAAACCTGGTGATACGTTCGCATTAGGGTCACCATAAGTCAGAATTAAGTTGAAGGCACACAACATACACACAGGTGCTGTATGCTGTATATCAAAGGAAGGAACTGGGAAAACTACCTCTGAGGATTCCTTGCTGAAAAAAACCCTGTGAAATTCATGGGGTTGTTGTAAGTCGACAGGTGACTGTCAACAGGCATGCATGCATGTATACTCACACAGAACTGTTTATCCAGGGCAGTCTAAAATTGCCTCAAGCAGACAAGAAATTGCCATCAGAAACAATGAATATGCCTTTGTGCAATATCTTCTCCCTGTTTACCCAGCCAAAGAGACCATACTTCATCTTTAGTGTTATAATCACAACCATGCAGATTTCTAGATCCCTTGTGTTTGGCCACCCAGCCAGAAGTAAAGGCTTTTACTGGTCTTCTCACTATCATGCAGTTTGTATGCTAGTTTTCACCTTCATAGGAAAACAGATTCCTTTTACAGCATTCATCAACATGAAGCATGCGGTGGGGGTGGGAGATGGATATAAATGTTTAGCAACTGTGTCTGGTGCCTACTAATAACAGGTCACCTGAGTTGAGTGTGTACTCATCCCACATACCTACTAACATTTGTATGGTGAGTAGTAGTCCATAGAAAGAATTATCTAGGGCAGCACCAGATGCGTAATTCTCAGTACAATTTGTTTTGGTCCTTTGGTAACGATTCTTCAATATCACCTTATACTAGCTCCAGAGGGGATGGTCTTCCACATGACCCAGTTAATATTAAAGCATCAAGCTAAGAATAGAAAGAACTACTAACGTTCATATTCTTATGTTCTTATGTTTTTCTTGAATTTGAACTGTTTGAAAGATACAGAGTATTTGAAAACTAGGCCCCATGAGAATTATGGATTGAAAGCTACTTTGCTGTGCAGGCTTCCATTGAACTCTAGTGCCAAGGCTGTGCCTAGCATTCTTAAGATGGCATGAATTTTCTGTTTGCTTGCACTGAAGGATAACAGCCACTGTCTTTCCTTTCAAAAGGTCCCCCCCCCGCCGCGGTGAATTTCTGATTCCCTTTTCCACCACTTGCTTAATCTGTGTCTGAACCTGATGCAGTAAATTTTTTGTAAGCATAATACAACAATGTAAAACATTTTAGGGAGTCAATAATAGCTGTCTTTTTTCAACTGTGGCTGATGCAATGTCAGGCATGGCGGTTGCAACTGAATGCACTCACTGTATTGGCCATCTGGAAGGCAGGTCCTGAATGCCTCATAGAGAATTTTTTTTTCCCTTGGGATTTGTCAGTTTTCTGTCCCTCACTGAACTATGAAAACAGGAAATGAACTAATTTTATAAGCAACAGTCATTTTTTTATGAAGTAATATTCCTTGAAGGGAAAAAATTCAAATCCCTACATTGCCACTGGGAGTTTAAGCAAAGATATTTCCAAACTCTGTAGTATTTCCTAATGGCTTTCTACATCTTGGAGTGGCTGGGGGTGGAGAGTAGCTGGAAAGTATATTAGAGCAGATTTTTTCACTCTGCCCTCATTTTTTTTTTTTTGCAGGAATGAGAACAGATCTAGCAGTGAGCATTGTCTTTTAATCATATTTTCCTGCATCTTTTGGAAAGAGTGAGAAACATACTTGCAACTATGACAACTAATTTATTCTTTCTGATCATGCTCTGGGGCCTTTCATAAGCAACCGTTTCTCTTTTTGTACATGTTCCTGTGTCTTGATTCTCATAGCTTGTTGCTTTCTTGGACTACAGCAATCAGAATCATGGCTGCTGGATTTTAGTTGCACAGTACTCCAGAAAGTTGGAATTAGCCTTGTTTTTTTCTGCAGGCTTTATTAAGGAGCAAAAGGGCTGAAGCTCTCCAGTTAGGCACTCTCAAAGAAATATGTTACCCACTTCCAATTTCCAAGTGTCCCTCACTCCAAGATCATATTATATAATGCCAGAGCCAAATCAAATGTGAATAAGAAACAAATGGAACAAAATTGTGTTTGAAGAGCCCTCGTAAAATTTTTATATCTTTCTCTTTCTGCGTGTATGCACAGGAAGAAGGCTAACTGCATGTTGTAATTTGAACCTAAGCACCTAACTCAAAAGCCCTAAGGGCATCAGATCCCATCTGATCTTGGAAGTTAAGCAGGGTCAGCCATGGCTAGTATTTGGATGGGAGATTATCAATGAATACCAGGTGCTGTAGGCTATATTTCAGAGGAAAGAACTGGCAAAACAGCCTCAATATTCCTTCCCTAAGAAAGCCCTATGAAATTAGTAAGGTCAGCATAAGCATCAAGTCAACAGATGACTTGAAGGCACGTACACAGACAGACATACACACATACAGTACATACTTGGGGGGGCCTGGAAAAGCAGGGTTCCCAGTTGCACGATGAGAACCTTCAATTAATCTAACTGTGCATGTGTAGGATTAATGCAAACGTTCAAGTGAGGTTTACCACGAAGTAGTGTTTGCTGCTTTGATCTTGCATCACTCCCTACATGTGTTCTCTCACCATGGTAATGTTGTTAGAATACAGATTTCTTCTTCATGGTCTCTGCGAATCATACAAATGGGTTGTACTGCGCCTATGCAGTGCTGCTCGGAAAACTTTTGGAATCACTGGGCAAAGTTAACTTTGCAACTTTTTGGTGGTAGCTCCGCCCATCCCTTATAAGTCCCTTGTGCTCCCGCTCTTTCTCCAGTTCCTTTTTTATGCTGCATTAGCTGCTTCAGGAACTTTGCTTCTGCTTAATTCGGTTGTTTCACTGGATTTTAAAAACCTGGTTGATTTAACTTGTTGGTTTTTAGCTCTACTGCTGGTGCTATTTTTGCACCCTAAGACCTGAACTGAAAGGGCAAAACATACATATGTGTATGTATGTAAGTATCATTTTGTGAGGGCTAGTGTGATCTAATGGTTTTGAGCACTGGATTGGGACACTGGGAGACCATGGTTCAAATCCTGTCTCAGCCGTGGAAACCAATTGGGTGACCTTTGGCAAGTCATACTCTCTCAGCTTCAGAGGATGGCAATGACAAATCCCTTCTGAAGAAACGTGCCAAGAAAACCCTATGATAGGCACAGAATGACAACAACATGTATCATTTTACCATCCATGAATGTATGACCCAAGGCTATGCACTGGATCTGTTTTGTATCTGTAAAATGTATCCAATAGATTCAGCTGCTCAAGTGAAGGGGAAACATAGTCTGTGCCACTAAGTTAAAGAGATGAATGCCCGAAGCAACAATTGGTAGCAGATTTCCACCCTCCTGCTTGTCTCTTCTGTGTGATATGGATGGAAATGTATGTAGTTAGGATGTCTGTTTGAGCTGTTGCACCTTTCAAGAGATGTTAGAGTAGTCTTCTTTTCTTAAAACACAGAATAGGATGCAAAAAGTGCCATTTTTCATAATGCTTGCAACATTTGTTTGGTCTTAATCCTAGGAGGACAATGCAGACCTCAAGTGTCAATTGCATTTTGCAAAGGAGGAGTCTGCTCTGATGTGCAAGAAGCTGACAAAGTTAGCCAAAGAAAATGACAGTATGAAGGAGGAGCTGACAAAATATCGTTCCTTGTATGGGGACCTGGAAAGCTCACTCTCCACAGAGGAGCTGGCTGATTCCCCTCATTCTCGAGAAGCAGAACTGAAGGTCCATCTGAAACTTGTCGAAGAAGAAGCCAACATTTTGAGCCGAAGGATAGTGGAGCTTGAAGTTGAAAACCGAGGGCTAAGGGCAGAGATGGACGACATGAAGGGGCAAGGAGACAAAGAACTGTTAGGCCAGGACATCCAGTTTGCCTTTTCCATGACAAATTGTGGGGAATCTGGGGAGAGTGTGGTTGAGCTCAGACGGCACTTGCAGTTTGTGGAGGAGGAGGCAGATCTGTTGAGGCGCTCACTGATGGAGCTAGAAGACCAGAACAAGCTCCTCATGAATGAGCTTAATAAGTACAAGTCAGACCATGACTTAGACATTACTCTGTCTGAGGACAGCTGCTCAGTGATCAGTGAGACCTCACAAGAAGAACTGGCTACTGCCAAAGTCCAAATCAGTGAGCTAAGTGGTAAGGTCAAGAAGCTGCAATATGAAAACCGTGTCCTGCTCTCTAACCTGCAGCGCTGTGACCTTGCCTCTTGTCAGACCACTCGGCCCATGCTGGAGACAGATGCTGAGGCAGGTGACTCAGCCCAGTGCATCCCAACCTCACTTTGGAGAGAGATGCCTATTGGGGGAGAGCATGATGCTAAGGAGAGAGCGCCTGGGAATGGGTTCAGCAAGTCTCATGAAAGCAGCCCCACCCGGTTTCATCACTCCAAGGATGTTGAGACCCTCCTTGACATCAGGGACCAGGCTGCTCTTGTTAGCAAAGCCATCGATGTCTTGATTTCTGATGCCAACGGTTTTACCTCTAGCCTCAAGCTGTGCATGGACAACGATTGTTCAGAGCTAGTGTTGGGCGAGGCCATGGATAATGAAAGTACCACTGATTCTAAGCTGATCAGTGCCATTTTGATGCGGCTTGGAGTCCTTCAGCAGGAGCTAAACACCTTTATGAGGAAGGTGGACCATATTGGAGGCTACATGAAAGACCAGAAAGATTCCCAGCCAAGCTCCAGCTCCCAGGATTCCATGAAGGAAACTCTACGGAAAGGGCATGGCTCTGAAATCCAGGTGAGGGTTACCCTGAGCTCTTGACAGTGATTCTTTGGCAGTTATTATTGCTTTATTTGCCATGCTGTTTTCTCCTGCTTTAACAGATCAGAACCTCCCTTTTGCTGTAACTACCCTTTTCTACCTCCTCAGAGTGAAATGACAAAACTAACAACTGGCTCGCTGCATGGAATTGAAGCCAGTGACAAGATAGGACTCTGGTCTAGTGGAGTGTGCGTGGGCAGGAGCTGAATTGCCTAGAAAAGTTGCAGATAATGCTGAATATTTAGTGTCAAGTGTGCAAAACAGAGAAATGTCACAGTCCCTGCCTTTAATAGATGGGCTCACACATTAATTTTTGAGGCACCGAAGCTAGCATACAAGGATCTTTCCAAGTCATTTTACAGATGGAGAGAACTGGCATGAAAGACCCCCTTTTCCCAGCACAATTTTTTAAAAATTAACTAGATGAAGGAATATGTTCTCATCCCCAGTGTAAATTCTGCCCCAAACTCTGTGTGTGTGTATTTTAGTTGTTAGTAAGTAAGTAAGTAAGTAAGTAAAATTTTATTTGTATACCGCCTTTCTAAGACCAAGGCGGTTTCCAACATTCCACATAACAATAACAATATGACAATATGTCAATATAAACAGTATAAAATCACAAAAACATAACATTAAAAACCTTATACAATAAAAACCACCACTCATGCCAGCTGACATGCTGACGAAGGTTGTTGGAGAGAAAAGCATTTTGTCTATATCCATCCCCTTTCTACATCTCAGTGGAGTGGAATTTACATTGCGGAAAGACAACTGAAAGAAAGTGGTAAACACCCTCTCTTAGACCTTTCTTCATGGGTCTCATCTAAAGTCTAGAAAAATAACTCTTTTTGGTACACTTCCCAGAATCCTTTAGCCAGCATGTCTAGTGGGCATGCTGACTGGGGAATTCTAGGAGTTACAGTCCAAAAAAGTAACTCTTCCAATCTCTTCAACCTGAGTTGGTGCGCTTTATTGCAACAGCTAATCTCTGATGCATGGAAGTGAGATTTTGAGTCACACAAGGCAACAGCTCTACTAGCAGCTGATAACAAAAATAGTATGGTTTTTCTTTGAACTCTGTTCCACTGGAAAGAGTAGGGAGATGGGCTTTTTAAGGGAGGCTGCAACCATTCTTGCAGATCCTAGATAGAGCTCAAATGAAGGCTTTCCAAGAATATGGAATCAGACTTTGTTTATTTACATACCATACATACTGACAATTTGTGTGTGCAAAGGATAAAGAATTTTTATAGTTGGAAGGAGGTATGTGGAAGGGTTTAATATTTCCCCCTTTAATTCTAGGGTGAATATTTCATATCAGTGGTCCTAAGGAGGAAGTTCCTAGTGCCTTTTTAAAAACCAACTTTGGAGAGGCTGTGGAGTACAAAATTCTGCTTTTAATTTGACTTGAAATGTTGTCTTAGTTGTCCAGCTCAGTTGCCGTTGAAACCTTTTGGAACATCATAGGGTAGCCATTGCTTTCCTTGGAGAATGAGTCTGTT
Organism: Sceloporus undulatus; assembly: GCF_019175285.1. Taxonomy (NCBI): domain Eukaryota; kingdom Metazoa; phylum Chordata; class Lepidosauria; order Squamata; family Phrynosomatidae; genus Sceloporus; species Sceloporus undulatus. Next base: position 42,515,576 of record NC_056525.1, on the reverse strand, counting down.
GCAGAAAGATTATATCAATATGACCCTATAGTCAACGTTGTTTGCAACATGGATGGGTTCTCTGATGCCACCCAGATGTTCTGGACTATAACTCCTACCAACCCTACCAGCATGGCCATTAGTAGTAGATTATGAGAGATGCAGTCAGACACATCTGGAAGGTGCCGAGCTGCTCATGTCTGCTCTAGACAAAGCACTCATGAGCAGGTGCTAAAAGACAGTCCCTGTAGACAAATTGTGTGCTTGGTATCTTGGTTGAGCTGCTTCCACATCCAGTAGTTTTCACCCTTTATAATAAGACTTTTGTGCAGGAAATCGAAGTCTAGCCAAGACTGTGGGTGATGCTGGTCCTCTAATATAAAGTGAGACCTAAGAGAGGCTTCATTTTTTAAGGGGAAGGGTTCTGGGAGTTGATTGGGTCGCAACCTCCTGAAGCACACTCCAATTTTTCAGAGTTCTATTTTTATGCATGCTCTGGCTCGGTCCTCAGACCCAACTAGCCCCAATCCCACCCCTGGCACTGCATGGCACCATAACTGGTGTTTGCACATTTTCCCCTCTTTCTCTTTTTCCCTTCCCCAAACAATCCAGCCCACGTGTCTGCTCATTTTGTGTCTCCTTTTGTTTTCCACTTTGTCTTCTGCCACGGTGGTTAAGCTCCTCCTCTTCTTCATCCTTTTTGTTGTCTTGTAGCTCTCTTTATTATTCCTGAAACCCATTGTTTTGTTTGTTTTTTCTTTTTTTTTTTTTTCTGTTCTTTTGGTTTGTTCTCATTAACTTGCCCATGCATGCAGCAGTCTGAATTTAGGGAGACCCCGGATTGGGATGTCGGGGAGAGCAGGCCCTCGGATCTGTACCGCAGTAGCAACAGTGCCAACGCCACCATCATTGATGTGGATCCCAACATGGAGTTTGACCGAAGCTACAAGTCATATCAACCAGATGAGAAGGACTCTTATGTGTCTGAGGTAGGTGCTGATGTTCCCAAAAAGAGGGAGAAAGGCAGGCAGGGGACTCCCATGAGAGACAAAAAAGAATAACACAGCCCTTGTCTGTATCTTGTACTTGGGAAGCCTATCCACCTGGATACTGTTTGTTATATTCAAGCAGATGAATGTGAAGTGTTGGATTTGAAAAAAGATTTACTAGCATCTTGAGGAAAACTGTATCTTGAAGGTTTTCCATTATGTATGTTGGAATTAGGGCCCCTGAGTGCCACCAGGCTGCTCCCCTCCTTGTTGTTGTTACTGTTGGGCTATCAGATCTGCTCTCCACATCTGCCTTACTGCAGCTGCTCCTGGTGCTTGTTTAGATGAAGCACAAATATGCAATTAACTTGCATGTTACTACATGAGGTGTTTGTGTAGCTACTGGAGATTTTGACAACCATTTTATTAAGCCATTCTTAAGAATGTACTCTTACTTAGTAACTTTGAAATGCTGGTAAACAAAAGCAAATCAACACCAATTTTGTATTAATGGTGTATTTCTAAACATTTCTCAAACTCAAGTTGCATTGCATAGTTGTTGGGTTAAGTGTGTTCAATGGCTATAAACAGGTCAAAGCAACAATGAAAAGGTTGCTCCACTGTTAATAGAATAACTTGTTATGTATTGCTGTAAACATTAAAACATGCACATACCAGTGGGGGGGGGGTACCTTGGATGATACACGTATACAACAGGTTCCATGGAAAGATAGGGCGAAAGCATGGGTCATGTTCTGCTTAAAGTTGGCTGTGTTCTGGGTTTGATGTACATAGGCAGAATCACAGAAACATCTCCATTTAGCCAGATTTGAAATGATGACATCAGTACTGACCTCAGTAGATCTCAGTGCTGCTGAAAATCATTTCATTTCTGGCTACAGTGACATAACCAGGCACTTCTGCGATTCTGCCTGCTCCTCATGAAGCAGGGCAGGGTGAGGGGACTTCAGAGGCTGTTCAGTAAATTTGAAGGATAGTGTTGGCATTGGAATATGGTTCATCCTAGCTGCATTGAGCCATACTGGATTGCTGCCTTTGTCTTCTCCAAAAAATGCAAAGAGAGATTAAAATATATGAGGATGTCCTCTTCGATGATGTTGACTTTAAACTGTCCTTGCAGATCAAGGAATTGCAACTGGTCCTTTCAGAGGCTAATGAGAGCTTGAGGGGGCTACAGGAACAGCTCTCCCAGGAGAGGCAGCTGAGGAAAGAGGAAGCAGAGAACTTCACCCAGAAAATTTGCCAGGTCAGTGAAATTTGCCTAGAGTGAGTCTCCAGGCTATGTGAAAGACATGCAGCAAAGGCACACAAGGGCTTCAGCACAGGCATTAGTTCCTCTGACTGTTTTAGAAATTCACAGCTGCTGTAGTATATAGAAACACAAAACACTCTGTTCTGTCTTCCTTGGCTGCTAAGGACAAATTATTGTCTCGAGCTGATACTCTCTGTGTATTGTCTCTAGCTGGTACCTCTGTACTTCTGGTGTTGGAACTGCATTACTCTGCATCCAACTGTAACAAGCATGCTCCAATAACATGTCTAAATTATGTACTTATATGTACCTAATTGGTAATCACTGGTTTTGTAATAGCCTCACTGAACTGATGGAAACAGTTGTGGATACACTTGCTTCCATTTTGGGCCACTTCTGTATAAGACTGCTTGTAATTTTGTCTTCCCTCAAAGCTTATTTTTATCCAAAGGCTCATTTCTCTAGAAGCAGTATCAACAGTAGAACTAGAGTTGAATGGAAAGCACTCTTGCATGCTGGAGCAATTAAGGACTGCATGGCTTTCCTAGCCTTTCTGATAAAATCCCAGAGCAACACATGTAGGCAAAATATGATAACAAAAGGCTATTAGTTAGACCACTACATGTTTTCTGCCTGTCAGCACTGCATGGTCTTGTGTTCAGCTATCAGACATGACAAAATTTAACTTCTTGAGAATTTCTGTCACCGTTGTTAAAATAAAAAGAAGAGAATTCTGCGACTCCTGGTTGCAGAGAGGAATGTTCAATGTCAGTGGAAATAAATTTCATTCATTAAACATGTGTGGGTATAATGGTAATGAGGGCATCCTATCCAAGAAGTCATCTTTGTGGCTTTTAGTTGACATTCTTCCTCCCGTGTTCTCTCCAGAGACTCTTGATGTTTCCAGGCTTTCTTTGCCTTGGACTGAAACTCTAGAGGACCAGGGTTAGAATCCCTGCTCAGTCATGAAAACCTACCAGGTGACCTTGGGCAAGTTACACACTCTTAGCCTCAGAAACTCCCATGAGAGGTTAACCTTAGGGTTGTGATAAGTCAGAAACAACAACAGTGAATTTTAGAAAATATGCATGCCATGGACATCCAAGGCTTTCCTTGGCCCTCCATAATTCTAGATTACATTAGGATAAAGAGTAACTACCTCTGTTGTTACTTCAGAATGTATGTGAATTGTTCGCCATCTCTCATGGTCTTTTTTCAGCTGAAGGAAGATCACCAAAAAGCTCTCCTGAGGCGAGAATTTGAGCTGCAGAGCTTAAATCTTCAGAGGAGGCTAGAGCAAAAGTTCTGGAGCCAAGAGAAAAATCTTCTGGTACAGGAATCCCAACAATTTAAGCAGAACTTCTTACTTCTTTTCATGAAGCTGAAGTGGTTTCTGAAGCATTGGCGGCAGGGGAAGATCCTACAGAATGAAGGCAATGACTTCTTGGAGGTATGAACAAATGTTAAGCTTCAACTTAGCTGCAAAAGCGCTGAGATTAATCCATCCAGTATTAAAACAGGCAACAGTGGCTTTTACCTTGAGCTTTCATTTTTGCTTTTGTTAATAGCTTTTATTCAGTCTGGCAATGTTATGGCTTCATAGCCTCTTATCAGCTCAGATTGGACCATTGCCTCCTTATCTTTTATATATTCTTCACTCATTGGAGGCAAGGGGTGATATTTAGTTTCAGCATGTTTTTAGATGTTTTTCTAGTAGTGTAAAGTACATCTTGATGAAGATTAATTTTGCATTTGAGGCTGAAATCAGCATTGTTTTAGCTTCCTAATGCAAGTATTAGGTTCCTCACACATATATGAAACCTGTGTTGACTGGAATGTACATTTTATTTATAATCTGGTGAATTTTCTACTACAGTTGGCCCTCTGTATCCATGATTCAGCCATCCACAGCTTGAAAATATTCTGAAAAATATAAATTTTAAAAAGCAAACTTTGATTTTGCCATTTTATGTGGATGACACAATTTTATTATGCCATTCTATTTAATGGGGCTTGACCATCCACAGAGTTTGGTATGTGTCCATGGGGAATCCTAGAACCAAACCCCAGTAGATACCAGAGGTCCACTGTACACGGACCACATGCACAAGGCTCACACAGACATACATACACACAAGAGAGGTTTGAAATCTCTTTTCAGTCTTAATATATCTTAATAACACAGAGACAAGTGTGTTATTAAAAATAGACATAGTGAGCCTCTTTGAATGAATCCATAGAAGGTTGCATAGCTTTAATTTTTTTACTCAATAAAATTCCTATTAAGTTGTTTTATCTATGATTCCAAGGAGAATGGTAGCTTATTCAGATACATGAATAAAACAGTTCCTTTCCACTCTGAGAGAAATGAATTAATTTCTCTTTAAAGTAGCATGCTTGAACTATGGACAGTGAACACTTGAAGACCTGGGAACAACAGTCTCTTTTATAAGCCGCAGCCTGGTGTGATGATTCTGTCTAAGCATCGAAGTACAGAAAGGTGCTTGGCACAGAAATGCAAGGAAGAGGATAACAGTGAAAGTAGCTGTGATTATGTAATACTGAAGCATCTCTGTGAGTGTACATGAGCTGGGGTGGGAATCATGTGATCCTGCAAATATTGGACTGCATCTCTCAGCAGTCCCAGACAGCATAGTCAATGATGAAGAGTGCTGAAAGTTGCAATCTAGCAACATTTCAAGTATCACATGATTCCTGATCTTGCCGTAGAAGTCTATATTGTGTTGTAGCTCTGTCTTTTCTATTAATGCTGATAGCATGATTAAAGATTCCAGTAGATCAGTGATTCTCAACCTTTGTCCCACTAGATGTTTCTTTCAGACTTCAGCTACTAGAGTGCCAGTCCACTGACAAATAGTTGAATATTCTGGGAATTGAAGTTCAAAAATCAAGAGGGCGAAAGGTTGAGAAACTACTGCAGAAGTCCATGGATTCTTGAATCCTTTTCTATGCACAAAGTATGTGACTGCAGACACCTGGCCACTATTGGCCCTTTACTGTTTTTTCCAGGTGAACAGCATGAAAGAACTCTACCTGCTGATCGAAGAGGAGGAGATGAACCCCCAACAGCAAGCAGATAACAAGATAAGCACTAGAGACACCTCGTCTCAGAACACGGTGAGATAGAATGGATGAACAAGGAAATGAGGGAGACTTGCATGAGTGGAACCTTTTCCACTAAAGAGTCCTTATACTATTAGCCTAGAAATCTAATGCAATCTGGTCAAGTACAGCCCTAGATGACTCAGATCTCAGGCTAGCTGTATTGAGTCTCTATACCGGGAGATAGGAGAGGAGGGATATAAGAGGATGATGATGATGATGATGATGACGTCTGAACTGACTTGGCTGAGTTTTAGATGATGGTCTCGATGTTTGGTCTGTGAACCTTTGGAGGTGAAGCTGTCCCTGAAATCAGATCAGATATTCATATGGAATTCACAGTCATTTACCTATAACTCAGTTTTCCTGTACCTGCAGCAGATAAGTCTGCAGCTGCCCTGTACGTGCACATCTTAGCATGGGGTGAAGTAAGTGACCCAGGAAAGCATGCTGCATGGATAATAGTTCAATAGCAGAGTCTATCTGACATTCAGTGCCTGGCATTTTCAGATAAAAGGTTGATGCAGTAAATGAAAGACCTGTGTCTGACATTCTGGATTGCTGCTGCCTGTCAAAGTAGACTAAGGTCCAAAACACACTGCAGAAATAATCCAGTTTGAGACTGCTTTAACTGCCCTGGCTCAATGCTAGGGAATTCTGAGAACTGTAGTTTTGTGAGACATTTTGCCTTCTCTGTCAGAGAGCTTTGGTGCCACAATAAACTACAATTATTCTGAAAGGTAATGACAGTTATTTACGTTGTCCAAAATATTGTAAGGATATGTGCATGGCAGTCATACATTTTTTCTTTTTATATTTCTTGTAGCCCAATGAATATATTAAGACTCTGTCAGATATGAAGGTAATCTTGAAGGAGCTCTGCACAGAGCTGCGAGAAGAAAGGAGAGGAATGAATGAGTTGCAACAGCAGTTTGCCAAGGCCAAGGCGACCTGGGAGATGGAGAAAACTGAGCTTAAGTGTCTTATTACACAGGTTAGACATCCAAGAAAAGCATGATTTTCTCACAAATCTCTGTATAAACCTTACTTTCAAATAGGAAGTAGATCAGGTTCAGATGTTTGGGCAAATGAGTCTGATACTTGGGTTTACATTGTCCATCTTATCTTATCTAGTTCAACTCATGCTCTTGTACCTTGGCTTGGAAGGCAAGTGTATACCATAGTTTCCCTGTTTGGATGTAACACCAAACTATAGCTTGTCTGTCCAAGAAAGGTGGGGAATGAAGGAAGGAAGAAGCATGTGATCTCAAGGTTCCATGTTTTGGTATTATGTGAACCAATCTTTTGGATGAGAGCTAATGCTACTGAGTCTTTTCAGTCATTTCCCATGATTTTTGGACTCTGTGGAACAAAAGTAGTGCTTCTCTGTGAAATGGAATATTAAATCTAAGCAGTTCCAGGGCATGCTTACAGCTTGGTAAAGTGGCTATAAGTAAATCCCCCTGTTTATCATTGGTATTATGCTTGGCTAACAGGTATTGTCCTAAAGGCTAGGAAACAAAATGCTTATTTTAGATGTCTATTATGAGCTTTTTTTGGATTCCACTGTCCTTCTGTGATATGACTGGTAATATCACAGAATGATATGATTCTTATACAGTCTTAATTCTTTCACATCCTTTTGATGGCTGATGCAAATAATTTGTGGCATGTTATTATTGTACTATGCATCTGTACTCCACCATTACACATAATCTGCCCAGTTATGGAACAGTCTTGTATCTTGTCACTTTGAAATACAGCAGAAAGTATATGTGCTCTGGTAGCGCAGTGGTTAAATGCCAGTACTTCAGCCACAAGGTTGTGAGTTCAATCCCAGGCAGGGCTCCAAAGTCCACATAGGTCGATAAAATGAGTACCCAGCTTGTTGAGGACAATTGGCTTACACATTGCAATCTGCTTAGGGAGTGTTGTTCAATGAAAAGTTGTATAGAAATGTACTTGCTATTGCCATTGCTGTTGCTGTGTACATAGAACAGACTAACCTTTTCAGTGAAAAGGGGAGCCATGTGGCAGCACATGAGGATACGGTTGGGGCCATTAAGTGTGGCCTCATTTTCTCCTTCTGTGTGCTCATAATTGCTTGGCAAATTATACCCAGTGTAACTCATGTATCTGAATGGCTCCTAGAAAGTCCTAGAGGCAGCATATTGGGCCTCAATGTCAGTGCAGTTGGCTACTCCAATTTAGGAAGTATGGGTGGTACACACAGAAGCTTGTCTAGAAATAGCTGGGCTACTCTGCTGTTTTTGTGTTATCTCTTTCTCTTCTGTCGCTTCTCATGTTATGTATCATATATCCAGCAGGAAAAGCATGTTGCCAGCCAACATAACACCAGGACTAACATCATTTGGCACTCAGCCTTGGACTATGGCTTTGTGAAAATGCAATAAAAACCCAGCCTCCCCTCAGTGTGGCTGTTCAAGAGCCTGCCTTGGAAATGGCTCAGTGACAGTGCTTCTGCCCAACAAAGAGGAGGCTGCAAGCCAGCTCCTAGGCTTCCCTTCCCTGTGTTCTAATGTTCTTTCTTGGTTGATGCTTATGAAGAAACCACCAGATATATGGAAAAAGAAGTGGCTGTAAAACATGCCCTTGGCAATGTTTTTTTTTTATTACTGTGAAGTCCGAAAAACCCCAAAAAACCCTTTTTTTATTTTTCATAAAGATAGCCCTGCATGCAAATTGATTCATAAGAAGGGATTTTTTAACAGATTCCATGGCTTTTTTAGGTTGTTTCTGCACATGAAAATAATTTCAGAGTGCTTAGTTGTGTCATAATGGCCTGTGGATGTCCCTTGTCCCCTTTACTCACTTCTTTTGCTGAGGCAAGTATTCACACAGTCTGATCTGGGATGCCAAAAGTCCAGGGTGGTCTGGTGCCAGGCTTGTGCCAGGTTGAATATTTGTTATTATATTGTTAAATGATCAGGAAGGGGGAGGGATATGAAACGGCATTGCTTAAGAGTCCTGAGAAACATTTTCCATACTCCTCCTAAAGCTCAGACAAATTATGTTTTGGAATCATAACTCTCAGAATCCCCCAGCCCATATGATCACTGGTTGCATATTCTGGAAGCTGTAATCCAAAGCAGTAACTTTTTTTCCAAATTCTGGTCCTTCCATGTTGTCAGGTGACTAGTTACTTGTCAGTAAGCATCTCTATTCTGCCTTTCTTGCTCTAGTTGTTCCTTGTTCCCTAGGTTTTTCCAGGAAAAACAGACAAATTTTGACAGTATGGTAGTAATCCATTCATCTATTACTTTGACATCACAGAGTGTACATTTGATTCATGTGCCTCTGCATGCATGTAGGTGCATGCCCAGCACTTGTGTTCAGGCTGCTTTCATAGCAGCATTATGGGTTGGCTTGGAGAGTTTGAAGCAGAAGGAAGTGAGAAGTCTTTGTCTACATCCTGGCTGGTTTGTGACTAAAATGAACAGTAACATTACTCATGTGAGATTCTGAGTCATCTCCCCTTTATTTTCTTCACCCAGAAATAACTCAGGAAGATTCAAACAGGCTATGCAAAAACACTTTCAGTTTTGCACCCATATACATAAAACACCACCCACACAGACTCTTTTATCTTAATAAACAATATCATTCAGATAGTTCTTGCACATTTCAGCACCTTGCTAGTGCAACATGAGAGAAACCTTGTGAGTTCCTGCTTTGGAAAATAAAATAAAACCTTGTGTTCTAAACAAAAAGAAAAGGCTGAGACTGGGCTTCCTTGCTATCTATCTAAAGACCTGACAGGGGTGTACAGTAAAACCAATTTTACTTTACTAACTTAAAAAAATGTCAACAACAAGAACAATGCTGAAAGGCTAAAACATATTAAACAGTTTAACAAGTTAAAAAAGAATGAAATCAGTTAAAATAGTTTAAATTGATTTATCACCATGTATAATTGAGGATTTGTGTAAAACTGGTTAGGTCTCAGAGGTGTTAGTGAACAACTACATTTCACTTGATGCTGAAATGATAGTATTATTGGTGCCATTTGGGCCTCCGAAGGCCAAGCGTATTCCATAAATGGGGTGCCAGAGCAAAGAAAGCCCTGTATAACCCGCCCTTCCCCAGGACTCCAACACTTTGGCCATGTTGGCTGTGGATGGTGCGAGTTTTAGTCCAAAACACTGAGGCAGGGGACTGATGTAGCTGTTGTGGGGGAAGGTGAACAAGTCAGTTCATGTGCAGTGTCTTGAGACTGCGTAAGAAATTCCTGAAGGTCCTGGGCACGGGGTTTTTCACACACTTCTTTTTGTTGGTAACAATAAGCAGGTGTAGAATTTGACTTCCTTCAGAAAATTCTTCAGTTTCACTCTGGGTATTGAAGAACATAGCATGAGAAGAACCAGATTTTTAAAGAACATTGCTGAAGTGAAGTAGCCGATGAAGCCAGAAACCGAAAATTCAGAAGAGAAGGATAACCTACATTTTCAGGAAGTAGAGTGTACAAATCAGAAATTATAAAAAATAAACATATAGGTTTTTAGACTGACATAACAAAGTGTGGAAAGGAAGAGCCCCAACAGAGTGACATTGCCTTGCATTTCCTGTAGCACTTCTGCATGCTGATGCTGTCTGACTATCTTAGCATGTGGTTTTTCTTACAATAACATTCCTAAATTTGGTGTGGGCTCTAAATAAGTAAATACATAATTATTTAACTTAGTGTCTAAAGGTCAAAATGATGGTTATTGGGTGCCTTCAAGTTGCTTCTGACTTACGGCAGCCCTAAGGTGAATCTATCAAGATTTGTTCAGAGGGGGTTTTACCCATTCCTCTGTCTAAGAGAGTTGACTTGCCTAACATCACTCAATGGGTTTTTATGGTCGGGTTTTATGAGATTCAAACCCTGGTCTCCAAAGTCATAGTCCAACATTCAAGAACACCACTTTTGTGTTCCTGGGCAAACCATTCCATAATTGAGGGATCGGAGCCATAACTGAGATGCCTTCCGTCTCTCTTGTCACTATCTGCCTCATCTCAGAAAGCAAGGAACACTCAGCTAAGAGACTTGAACAAATAATTTTTAAGATCTATATAATAATCCTTGTGCTTGGGTTTATCAAATAGAATTCAAAGTGACCCCCCCCCTCTTTTCTTTTTGTTTTTGCTTCTTGTCTTCAGTTCCTTGGACTGGCCAATCCCACTTTTAGTTCTCTTAGACAGCATATTCAGAGCTTTCATCAAGATGATTGATCCTGCAAGATTTCCTAGTGATGGTTCCACCCTGTATTGATGATCCATCTTGTTAGGTGGGCAAAGGCTGTTCCATTGTCATAATAATGTCAAATGGTGTCTGCTCTCTGTGGGCTTTCCCAAAGAGAAATGCATACACTTGACCCCGTGTTACTTTCCAGTATTGATTCCTGTTGCCTATAAATACTCCTTTTAAAGCCAGCCAAGTGTTCAGCACCACATGAAGAATCTGGGTGAAGCTCTTGAGCATTACTGTTTTAGTCTGTATTACTGACATAATCAGACTCTTAATAGCAGTAATCAAAGCTGGCTTTATTTGTGTATTTTATTGATTGACCACCACCATCTTCTGCTTTAGCTGAGATGAAAGGAAGACATGCAGCATTAAGAGTGTTATACCTGGGATCTCTAGGAAATATATTGGCTGGGAGGCAAATAATAGACATTTTGTCCTTGTTCTAGCTTATGGGGATAAATACTGATTTTTCAGTTCAAACTGCCATAGAGAAATGTAACTGGCTACCACATAGTTTGTGCCACTTGGGAGATGCTGAAACTGCTCTCAACAGAACAGAACAGGACTGTTATTATCTAGATGTTCTCCATCCAAATAAAAACCAGGCCTGACTTACACCTTAGTTTATGAAATCAGATAAGATCAGGCATGTTTGTGGTGGTGTGGTGCTTACTATCCCATGAGAAGCCATTCCACAAGAATAGCTCCCACTCCACCACAGAAAACTGCTGCTACTTCTGTTTGATTACAGCTTCATTTCAAGGGCTGCTTTATGGTCACAATGATGAAGTCTCAACAAATAGCCCACTTTCTGATGTTTTGTTCTGGAGATGCCATTATTAGATCTTCCATGGATTCCCCTAGATGCCCATTATCTATTTACTCACCCAGAATGGCATCTGCACTGAACTGCTGTTATGCAGCAAACGTGTCCAATTATTATCTGATTGGAATAATAATTTCCTCTTCAGCTGTCTGAGCTGTCAGGTGTCAGGGGGCCTGGGAATTGGGACTTCTGGAATTAATTTACTACTCTCTGGAGCTCTGGCAAGAGTGTTTTGCTGCACCCTCTTTTTTGCTTGAGGTCTGTGTTTTACCTGTTGTTTTGCTCAGACAACAAACCTCTCTCTTTGTGTGGTTGCAAAAGTACACCAGGAAAAAGGAATCGTTGTGTAGTTCTTTATTTACAAATTATCTCTTCTTGTGCTTTCCCAATCTGTGGGTGAACAATATTGGAGTATTAACCCCAAGGAGTCTCTTTTCTCTTAATACTAATCTTTCCAGACAGCAAATTATGCAACAGAATTCCTTGACATTTGCATATAGTAATGTAGCCTCTCACTAAATTCTCTAAGCAATTTTGACAGAAGCTGCTGTCTCGCTTTCAGTCCATAATATACAAAGAAGACTGTTTGGACTGCTCTGACCTCCGGATGACCATAATTATTTATTGTCCTTGTGTTTGTAAATTGATCACGTGATTCTGTCTGTACAAAAGGGAATTTATTTGTGCTCTTGACCTCATTGTTCCCAAAGTTTTAGGTCATAGTTTTAAAAGGGTTTTTAAAAAAAAATAAAAAAATTCTTACCTTAGTTCATCAATTACAATATTCATAATTCATGTTTAAATGAAACAAATCCTAAATGGGTCAGAAAATACTAAAGATAGTTAAAATAATATATGATATAATGAGAAATCAAAGAATATTGATGAATTAGGAGAGTCAGCATGATGTATTTGTTTGAGCATTGGACTTGGACACTGGGAGACCAGGGTTTGAATCCCTACTTGGCCATGGAAACACACTTTCTCAGCCTTAGAGGCAAACTTCCTCTGAACAAATATAACTCTGTGATAGGGGTGGGTGTCTTAAGGTTGCCATGACTCGGAAATGACTTGAAAGGCACACAAGAATAACAAAAACAGAAACATGAATTAGAGTAAAAGAAATAAGAAAAAAGTAATCAGGACAAGCCAAAAGCCCTTTGTCAAAGCCAGGCCATGGTGTCCAGAAGTTACAATGAGAAATTCCCTGTGAAGTTTCACAGCTTGACACTACCAAAAAGACCTTCTTTACCTTGCACTGTGGAGGGTGGAAGCACACAAACCAGAGCCACTAAGGATAATCTTAATTCATGGGTAATATCATATGGCAGTAAGTGATTCTACTCCTTTTGCAGATTGCTACTTCAGCTTGGAACTTCCCATGCAGATCTTAGTGGTCCCTTAGGACAGGGGAGTGAAAACATTGGAACCCAGATATTTTGGACTTCATATCCCAATCCCAATAATTCTAGCCAACATGCGCAAGAATCACCTGTAGTACAAAATGTTGGGGAACTAGTAGTTGCCCAATTCTACCTTAGGGAATAAAATGACCAGTTAACTTTTGTACTACGACTCCCAGAATTTCCCAGTCAGCATGGATAGTGGTTGTGGAATTCTGGAAATGCTATCCAAAAAAGTAAGATTTCCAAGCTCTGGAAATGAGGAATGGGGTGAAGGCTTGTAGTTTCCTACCTCCAGCTTCAAACTGAGGATGCTTCTGCCCTATCAAGAAGGAAGCTGCCACTTTTGTTTTAATTCTGTTGCTTCATATCGTCATTCTCTTTGTCTTCACAGCTGGAATCTAAGACTGGGAAAGGCCTTACAGAGCGAGCACTCTCTGACTGGAAAACAGCTCTGAAGAGGGAACGAGAGGAGCATCAGCACCTCCTGGCTGAGTCATACAGTGCTGTCATGGACCTAACGAAACAGCTGCAGATAAGTGAGAAGAACTGGGACCAGGAAAAGCTAGAGCTCCTGGGTCGTTTCAAGGATGAACAACAGCAAGCAGAGCAGCAAGTGCGGGAGCTGCAAAACAAAATCAACCAGGTGGGAATTGAGTGTGTATCTCTTGTGTTAATGTCTACTCAGCCTATTTATTCAGCCCTCTGTACTGTTATCTCCCAACATGACTGTCAGTATAAATAGATAGACAGATAGACAAACAAACCACACACATCCACGATGATGTGGTTGACAGAGTATTTGACCTGAGACTGAAAAGTTTGAATTTCTGTTATTCACTGATTGACCTTTCGCTCTTTAGTATCTCTCAGGATTACCTGCTGTCCAGGGATAATAATAATAATATAATAATATAGTTTATGTATATTTTCCCACCTCTCCTGGATGGATCGAGGTGGGATTACGGTTTGCTAAAATATACATAAAACACATCAAATAGAATAACCATTAATATTAAAACTAACTCATCATCAAGTGGCAGTACAATAGAGGTTCTGAGGAAAAATAAAACTATGTTCCTTAGAGGAAGGACAGGATAAAAACAACAACAACAAATGAAAAAGCACATCGATAGAGTGAGGCACACCTAATTTATTTAGATCCCTGGCAACACTCCAGGTTTTGAACTTCAGCTCCCATAAGCCTTGTCCAAAATAGGTATTGGTAAGGAGTCACAATTCAACATCTGGAGAGCTACATTTTCTTCACCCCTGCCATAGACTACTGTTCCCAGTAAAATAAAGATATTGATACCAGAACTCAGAAAAAAATACTTTTGGGGACTACAGAAAAGAGGTTCTGCCAACCAGCATGGTGACTGGGAGAGTCAGGGACCTATGGTCCAAAAAAAATTAACTTTTCCAAACTCCGATTAATATGTATAATACGGTATATACAATAAGAGGATACACTTGACACCACCACATATTTCTCATTATATGTAGAGGTCATAGGATTACAGTATGTAACGCTATCCTCTTCTCATCAACATGTGTGTTGACCATGTATGTACCTTGTAGCTACACTTTTGATTACTGTGAAGATGACATTTGGCATGTACTATCTTATGCTGAGTCTCCCTTTTGTGTAATGGGACACTGTAATCAAAATCCTCTCATGCCATGGATACCCACATCTGTATCTTTCTATACAATTATTATTATTATTATTATTGATACCCACATCTGTATCTTTCTATACACATAGAGCCTCTCTTCACACAGCCACCAAAATGGTGACTGGCACAGTGGGCGGACTAACAACTTATCAACTTCCTTCACACATTCTTTCACTGAGTAAGGGAATTTGAGTGAATCTTGACAGTGAGAAAATAGACATAGATGTTTCTTGGAAGCAAAACAACAACAACAACAACAACTAAAAACTAAAAAGAAAAAACCCCAGAGAATAAAAGATGAACCACTACACTTTGCAGAGAAAATTCCAATCAAAACACATGTGACAGTGAAAGGCAAACGTTACCACTGTCTGTCATGTCACTGGCAGTCCATGAATATGGGTTCCTGAACATTTAATAGTCATTAGTTTTCCCAAGCATTATTACACTTGCCTTCAGACCTTTGCCACCCAAGATTCCTAAGATTCCTTTTCCTGTTAATGACTATACACCTTCTCTTAAAAGGAACCCCCCACTCCACATTTCACAATGGCAGGAGGTATTATTTTCCCCAGTAGGCTGTATTTGGGGCATCTAAATAAAAAGAGATGCTTCATTACAGCAATTTCATCCTCTGTAGGCTTTTCATGGTGAATAGATACATCTGCTTCCCAGTGGCACACTAAACCTGTTTGTTTGCCAGCAGTTAATATTCTATTGATGCACCACCATTCTCACCCTCAGTGACATAAGATCCTAATCTAGATATCTGTCCCTAGGATCATTTTTGTAGTACAGATTGATTTTTAGAATAATACAGCTGCCAGAAATATGTGGGTCCTCCAAGGGACAACCAATAATCACCCGATATTGCTGTATCAGTGGGAGATCCCTGCAGGCATCTGAACCTTGCAATGTATTCATTAGCAATTGAAATAAATACATTTTCTTTTTGTATCAATGACACTCTGAGGACAAATCGACCCTTTCATGTAGACCTATTGCACTTGAATTACAAATTTTCTTTTATATGCTGCCTTCTAGCTGCAGAAGGGAACTGACCGATGGGCTCTGAAAAACTCTGAAATGGAGAAGCATGGTAGTAGCTGGAAAGAGGTAAGCTGGACAAAAATGGATCTTAACTTAAGTTGGAGGCAAGAGTAGTCAGTCTTGGGACAGAAATAAACAATAATAATAAAATCTTTATTTATATTTCCCACCTCTCCCCATGGATCAAGGCAGGAGCACAACAGATAAAATCAGCATTACATTAATTACATTTTTCTACAATATATCAAATTACTCAATCAATTATAAAAACAGATATAAAAATGTCATTACAATCTATGAAATAAGGGCAGGTAGACAGAAACTCTAGAATTGTGCTGGGAACAAACAGGAGGGAATGACCACCTGTCATGCTTATGACCTTTGACTTGCAGTTGTTGGACCCAACACTTAGGTTGGCCCTGTTTCTAATGCAAAAAGGCATGTCCTTAATGATTGTTGTTAATGTAATAATGCAAGAAAGTAACTTCCTACAGAGGTAGATGGAATCATGGATAGGCTGGTTACACCTCTGTTTCCAGATTTAAGTGTTATACCTCCCCTCACCCCTAAGGTGAGGGGATCAGGAAAAGGCTTTTTTGAAAGGGGCTCTATGCCACCTTGAATCCCATTTTGAGTGAAAGGTGAGACATAAATCCCATAAAATAAATAAATATGGTATTAGTTTTTTGGGGGGGGGGTGGGGCTATGTGGCCATGTTCTGGAAGAATTTATTAAATATAGTAGAAGTTAAAACAGAAATTCAACAGGTGCATCTCTCTGTCTCTAGCTTGTGCTGAGTGCAGTACCTATTGTATGTGTCTAAAATTAAAGGCACAGAAGTTTTTGGCAAGCAAATTCTGAGCACACAAGCACTGTAATTCCTTTTTACTGAAAGTATAATTGGAGCAAAATCCTTTGCAAAAGAGTAAAGCCAATTGGTGCTTTTCTCTTTATGCAAACAGCTAGCATGATTATATGTGTGTGTCTTAATTTGAATTGAGACCAAAGCACAAGGCAAAGTATTAAAGCACCTGTTTCCGTTCCCTATTAAAGTCCTGATCCATATTGAAGCTTCCATACCTGCTTTTTTCTCTGCAACTGTTTGCTGTGTTATGGGATCACACTTGGTTTGACCCTGGGGAGAGTTGAATTCAATAGCTGAAAGATAAGACCTTACGAATATTTTTTAAAAGCCTACAGTAGGAGTGGGGAACCTGTGACATCCAGATGTCGTTGTGCCATTCATTGACTGCTTTCTGGAGCTGATGGGAGTTGAAATTCACTAACATCTGGAAGGCCACAGATTCCATTCCCTACTGGTATCCTCTCTCTTTGGCAAGTGTTATTAGTGCCTGGACTCAACTAAAGTATCATAGCTTTTGGTTCTTTGTGTCTACAGGGGTACCCCGGGTTACGAAATTAATTCGTTCCGCCGCCGCTTTCGTAACCCGGAATACTTCGTAAGGCGAAAAAGCCATAGGCGCTAATGGGGAAAAGCCGCGATTTCGTGTGAAATAGCGCCGAAAAGCACCAAAAAATTTTTCGTAACCCGAAATAACCTTCGTAACCCGGAACAGTTTTTTTGAATGGATTTTTTCGTAACCCGGAAATTTCATAAGGCGGCGCATTCGTATCCCGGGGTACCAGTGTACTGTGAGAATCAGAGGCAGGAGTGAAATTCTGTGCTTATAATTACAATTTCTTTTGCCACTTAAGTGCAAATAAAATCAAAACTTAGATACGCATGTGGAACTGACATTCCTGTCCTGTTACCTGAGTTCATCTAGACCTGTCATAATGTTATGGAGCACAGCTGATGATAAAGGCCTCTCTGATGTTCTTTCAGACCCTCAATGAGAAAATCACTGACAAAGAAACTGTTTCTGAAGTGGACATGAAAGCAAGCAGCTTAAAACGGTGAGATGTGTTAACCACTGCTTGCAAAGTACTACTGTCCAGTTCATACCCTTTGTTCCTCTTTCAGCTCATCTCCAAACCGGTTAAAATTGTCAGTAGGCTCCTTTACCTATATTTCATAATTAGAGTCAGATGTACACACAGATCCTGGGATGCAGCAACATTGACTTCTTCTGTGCACACATCTGGTTTAGTTGGCTGTACCTGAAATTACAACTCAGCTTTATAATTGGCTGGAAAATTCAACATTTACTTACTTACCCATGTACCTCATAAATAGATTTCTCTGGCCCAGTACAGACGGGTACGATTAGATGATATTAGGGCTCAATAGGGCTGGGTGTCCAGATGTGCCCAGTGCTAATGACGTCACAAGTGCGCACGCCCATCCACACAGCAGGTGCCACAGCTTCGTAGCTGTGGTGCTGTGTACAGACGCCTGTCAGCAGAAGCAGCGTCATAGCACTGCGTTGAAGCCCTTATGACAGCACAAAAAAGGAGCCGCCTAGAGCAGCTCCTTTTTGAGTGCGCATCTGTGCAGTCACGTGTGGATGCTGCTGCATAGCTACGCAGCACAGAGGGGTGGTGTTTTGCCACTCGTGTGTACCGAACCTCTGGGCAATTTAAAAGACTAAAGTGGTAATAATACCTAATCATAATAAAAACATTGAAATACAGTATGCTGACACAGCATACAATATGGATGCAGAAACTAAAACAATCAGATGCAAGAATTAACTGTCAGTGCAGGGACCAGATGAGTTAGATTTTGAATACTGAAAATACCATACCAAAATACTTAAAATGCCTGAGAAAATGGAAAACAGTTTGATTGGTGATGAAAAGAGCAGTGCAAATGTCAGGCAGTCTTTCCTTGGAGGAATATAACAGTTTTCATAGTCAAATTGACTAACTTTTCAATAGCAAATTCAAGGGCAGGCTGCCTGTATTCCTTAAAGAGATGCTTCTACACAAACTATAGTACAGTCCCCCTCCTTACTAAATGGGGAGATGTTGTCTTTTTAACACTAGTGCCCTTTAGCACTTTTTAACACTAGTGCCGGCCAGTAGTCTTCATTGTGTCCCAGGTAGTTGATTTAGGGCAACTTTGAAATTGGTAGTGAATTGATCCAACCTGGCTATGAGCAAAAGAGTACCCAACAAATTCCCAAAGGTGGTAGTTAGTGTAAATGGAAGTGTTTCGTTAAATCCTTTTCTTTCTGTATATAGGGGACACTACTTCTCCTCTGGAACTTCACAGCAGTTCATGGAGATATGACTGTTAGACATTATGAGAATCTAAAAGGCTTGGAAGAGTTGTAGCTAATAAGAATATTGCATTCTTGTACTCCATGTAGTTAATCTGGCTCCCTATATACAGATATATTAACTTTAATTGAACTGTACTATAGTTACTCTCAGTTTTGTTTTATCAATACATAGCCTTATGCTTGCGTTCATCTATTGTGGATCAAAGATTCAAGTTCCTAATATGTACTGTTCATACTTGTATGGATAATAGTGGGGAAGATGGCAAAAAGACACAAATGGTTATGCTGTCTTATTATTATTATTAACGTTTATTTATACAGCACTGTAAAGTTTGCACAGTGCTTTACATAGTAAACCAACAACAAAAGTAAAAGTAAAACCTGCCAAACGGCATACAATCTAAAAAGACACAAATCTTTATATCAGTTAACAAAGCCTCTAACAAAGAAACTCCTTTTTACAAAGTTTATGGTCCTCTCCAGACGGGCCTAAAGTGCGCCCCCGTCACGTGCTAGGGGTTGGCCGAGCACCGCCTGTACTGGCCTCACCCCTAGCTGTGACGAGGGCATCAAAATGGCGGCATCTTGTACACACGGGCGCTGCCATTTTGACGTGACGGACGCTTAGCGCCCACATGTCCCAGCGTCATTGTGACATTGCAAGTGTGCCATTGGCGCACTGCGGCGTCACAAATGCGCAGCAAGTAGAACCCTTTATGGGTGGTCTGTATCCCGCCTATTTTAACTTTTCCAACTCACCTTTTCTTCCTTGTCCTTTGTCTTGCTATAAAATTTTAACAGCATAAGCATTGGGAGGATAGTGAAAGAGGGCTGGGGAAGCAAAAGTGTTCAGTGTATAGATGAGGAGGTATATCTGTAGTATACAATGCAGTAAAGCTTGATTTGGAAAAGATTGGGATTCTAGTCTAATTGAACCAACTGTAGCATATGCCTGTTAAAGTAATACAGATCTATAAATTTGGCCATCAAAAAGGAAATCTTAAGAAAAATAGAAGATAGTGAGAGAGATAAAAAAATCATCCCTGGAAGCTTTCAAGTAGTCTGTAGAAGGTTTAAAATACTGTAATTTACTTAAGCAAGGCTTACCTGACCTGGTTGTTTACTTTCACATTTGAGGCATACAGCCGCCGCCACCACCACTACATAATTTTGAATAAGGTGTTTGCTGAAACATATTGAACTACTCTTCTTTTCTGTGGTGTAGGACCCCTGCCTATTCTTTTATAGTTATTTTGACTTTAACAGAAAATTAAGAAATAAAGCCCAGGAAAATGCCTACTAGGGTTTTATCTGCACTGAAGAAATAAAATGCCATAGCTCAATGCTATGAAATTCTGAGATTTCTAGATTTGTGAGATATTTAGCTAATTCTGTCAAGAGAGCTCTGGTGCTACAACAAACTACAGGTTCCAGTATTCTATCTCATTAAGCCATGGCGTTGTCAAACAGCATTATTTCTACAGTGCAGATGCAGCCTTTGTTAACCTGAGGTACACTAGTAATGCCAGCCTATTCAGATACCAGCTTTGCTTACTAAACTTCAAGGACAACTGAAGCAGTTCTTCAAATTCCATACAACAATTTATCCTATGTCCATATTAACATTAATCAAGTCAGGTTTTCCATCATATTTTCCCTATTTTCCTAGGCATCTTAGTACTTGAATTTGAAAGTAACAGGCAGATTGGCCTGTACTGACAATCAGAAAAATAGATACAGCCCAGCAAGGGGATAGAAACTTTTACTTAAGAAGGCCAGAACCAGGAAGTAGACATAAGCCACCTCCACTACTATGTGTTATACTCACTCCCTTCTCTTTTCACCTAGGACAAAGTCAGTTTCCTCAATGTCTGAATTCGAAAGCTTGCTTGAGTGTTCGCCTTACCTTCCTGGCAAAACCAGTCCTGATAATGGTCGGAGCAAGAAGGGGCCTACTGCTACACAGGTGTTGCCTGCCACTTTAAAGGACTCTACAGGGCTCACCCCCCAAAACTGTGCCTATGCGAACAGTGAACGACTTCCCTCTGAGACCCTGACCACAGAGAAGCTGGATGTCTCAGCATGTGATTGCACTCAGACAAGCAGCTTCTCTTTCCAGGACCAGACTCAAAAGCATATGCAGAGGAGCTATACAGCCCCAGACAAGACTGGGATTCGCATATACTATAGTCCCCCAGTGGTTCGCAGACTGGAACCACCCCTGGTCCATAATAGAGAGGGGAAGACAATGGTTGAGCCTGGTTTCCTGTTCACAATGGCCAAGCCCAAAGAAGAGTCAGATAACTCAGAGAGCATATACAGCCAGTGGCTTTGCAACTTCTCCAAGCAACACCGCGAGCTGCTGGATAGTGGTACTGTGAGTGAGAAAGTGGTGCCTCCTGTCCCCAGATTGCCACCCTCCTTGCATGACCTTGAAATCTCTGGCAATATGAGTGATGACATGAAGGAGATCACCAACTGTGTTCGGCAAGCTATCCGCTCCAGCTCTCTGGAGAGGAAGATTAAGAGCACTTCTAGCCAGACTGTGGGGTTAACCAGCGTTGGTACCCAAACTATCCAGACTGTTAGCATTGGTTTGCAGACAGACATGCCCAGAGGCAGCATCCACAGCAGCAAGAGTTGGTCCCCACGAAGTTCTTCCCTTATGTCTGTACGCAGCAAGCAGATCTCTACGTCTTTAGACAAAGTCCACTCTAGGATTGAACGGCCTTGTTGCTCCCCCAAGTATGGTTCCCCCAAACTCCAAAGAAGATCATCTTCTAAGCTGGACAACTCCAAAGACCGAAGTCTTTGGAACCTCCATCAGAGTAAGCAAAATGGGTCTGCTTGGGCTCGGTCCACCACAACCAGAGACAGTCCAGTTCTCAGCAACATCAATGATGGCCTGTCCAGCTTATTCAATGTGGTAGAACATTCTGGGAGCACTGAGTCCATTTGGAAGCCAGGATGTCAGGAAAGCAAAGCAAAGCCAGAAGCTCCTAAGTATGGAATTGTCCAAGAGTTTTTCCGAAATGTGTGTGGAAGAACTCAAAGCCCCACTTTGGCTCTTGAGAAGAAAGACCTAGTTGGTGTAGACAACAGCAGCAAAAAATCAGATAATTCATCCACAGCTGTGCCCCAGCAGTTTGAAAACACCTCCAAGGTCCTTGACAAAAAACCCTTGAAGCAGAGCTGCAGTGAAGAACCAAAGCTGTCAATTCCAAACCAAGGTGGCAAGGACAGAGCCTTAAAAGAGCCAGACATCATCTCTGCTGCTATTGCCAATGAGGTAATACTAGTTTACTTTAAGGCCTTAGATTAACCTCCTCTGACCACCTGTTAGATCTTTCTGTGAGCCAAAACATATCACAACATTTCTTAGTTAAACTATTTTCTATCTTCAGAATGTTGGAGGGGCCAGAGGCCAAGATGTTGAGAACTTCCATAGTGGCTACTGCCTATGTTTTAGAAGAATATCTAAATAGATTTGGTGATGAAATCTGATAGGAAGGCCTTTGGCAAAAGTCCTATTCTCACTGGACAGGGCTAAGATGGGTATTGAAAATAGGAACACACACTGTACATTCTCCCCTTTTCCAGATTAGGGTTTACTTGTAGAAAATGCAGTGTTGACTTCAACAGCCACTCATCTTGATTTTTGCAGCTTCTGCTTTGGTAATAAAGTTTCAGGAAGATTGTAAAGATCTGCTAGATGAATTGTAAAATTAAGGCATGTGAAAACATTAAATAATATAGAAGAAGATAGAAGGTTGAATCTAAGCCAAGAGCATTGCCTGTGTTGCTTCTAATTACAATGTCTCCTTGTCAGGTAGGGCTATTACTATATACTTATTTTAGATTTGGGACTAGGGTTAGAGGGAGAGATAGCAGTATGCCTTAAGGCAGTAGTATTCAAACTGTTTACCCTTGGGATCCCCCTTCAGTAGCGCCCCTGCCTGGGATGTCACAGGAGGTGGGGCTTAAAAGATGTCCCCCCAACTTGCTGCTTCACATCGTGAGTAGATAGTGCACAGCAGGAGAGTGGGGGTGCTCAGCCGGGTGTCACCCCTCTTCTGGGCTGCACCCCCTAGTGATGCCACTGTCCCCCTTTACATCTACATACAGAAATTACACCCCCACTTGATGTAGTATGTCAATATAATATTTTGTTTATTTCATGTTCATATTTTCATTTGCACATTCATGTATATTCATATTTTAACATTTTATAATAGTATCATTGAAATTAACAGTTTTGTTTAAGTAAATTCAATCTTCAACTCAATGCATAGGTAAATTTTACTCATACAAAAGTTTGGGAGGTGTAGGAAGAGGGATCAGAGCCTCCAAGTCTCCCCCCCCCCCTTTGATGATCCACCCCACCATTTGAGAACCACTGCCTTAGGGCAATGCAAAAAAATTTGTTCCTGAGGAGAAATTTTAGGTCTTATGCTCTTAGCCTATTCTTTAACATGAGTAGCTAACATGTAGATACAGAAATCTTCCTGAACAATAGAAACCAGGAAGGCTAAAGGATGCAGCTGGATCACTAGAGAAGTAAAGTACAGCAATGAATTGGCACTCCATGCTACCTGTGTTATTAGTATTCTGTTACTGGCTATTTACTCCCCCTTCAGCAGTGTTTTTATATACCCACTTAGCCAGACCACAGCTATTCTCCTCTGACCATTCTTCTTTCACTTTGTCACCTTTTTCCCTTTGTAGGATGTTGCCTGTGACTGCAGCTCCCAGTCACTGACCTCCTGCTTTGCTCGGCCATCACGGTCTGCTGTCCGCCACTCCCCTTCCAAATGCAAGTTGCACCCCTCTGATGGCAGCCGGATGGAAGAAAAAGCAGGGTCCCCAAGTGAGTGAAAAGTGGCTACACTTAACTGCTGTCCTGATGGAAGAACAACTCTGCCCTGGAGCCTCCAGTCCCTTCAGCACCTACAAGACTGGCTGTATCTGAGCCCATCCCAGCTGAGGGGCTCTGCTCTTAGATACTCAGAGCAGTACCGTGCAGCAGCTCTGGTCTTATCTTAGCTCAGCAAGGATAGCTACAACACAGAGGCTGTGCTGTGTAGCTAGGGGACAGAATGGGAGTCTTGTTATGGAGGTATGGTTTCTTTTCACTGGAAACCTTTCTGTCCTTTTGCCCACCTTCTGTGGGAACATGATCTCCAAGAGCTGCCAGAGTCTAGTGAAGTGGTCTGTGCTGTTTTCATAGCATTGGGTGTGTGCGCACGCATATATGTGTGTGTGTGTATGTGTGTTTTGCAGTATGAGGAGGAGCATCTCTCCTTTGTAATAGGTATCACAGAGGCATTGGGAAATGCTGTGAAGTTGCTTGGCCATGCCCTCCTGCTTTGGTCTGAAGGAAAGGAAAACACCAGTGAGCTTGTTCCAGATCCTTAAAGACCCCTGAACAACAGTTTTACTCAATGATTGCCCATTGCCCAGTTAGGCTCTCACTCTGTTGTACATAGAGAAGGAGGGAGAAAGGATTGGGGAGGGAGGGTGTTACCAAATCTTTGTTAAGGAAATAATACCGTAACATGTGCTCCCTAGGCAGTTTTGTACAAGTCAGTTGGAAACAGATGATTTTGACTTGTAACCACATTTGCATGGATAGTTTTCCACTGATGTCCCCAGCTTGTGGGGCCACTACTCTGTGCTTACATACTGTCTCATTGTATAGGCCTGTGGGAGTGATAGCATCAGTTGTGTCAGCTCTTGATAAAACAAGGTCACTGTATTGCATTAGAATTTCTACCAGTCAACTGCAGGAGGCAAAGCAATGCCTGCATGGCCTGTGTTGTCTTCCTATCCACTTTCATCAAACTTCCCATTGTTACCAAAAGGCTTAAATAGAGCTGGTGTTCCCTTTTTAGGGCACTGATGTCATCTTCATAACTTGGAACAATTACTGCTTTGTTGCGTCAGGGCATGGTACAGTTGAACTCAGGGAGTTCACAGAGTGGGAATGAAAAATCCTTCATGTTAGTCTCATTTTCACTTCTCCCTGGCCTCCACACAGCCAGTAACCAGAGCTAAGGTTAAGGAGAATTACATCTATTGTTTTATTTACTGGGAACCTCAGAAACATTGTGACCAACTGATTGAGAATGATTGAGAATGATTACTTTTAGGGGGAAATGGCTACTGGCTACTGTGAAGAATCACAGGTCCAGAGCTTTTCAAAATCCTAGCCAGCATATTCAGTGGCTCTGGAGTAAAAATATCAGGGAGATAATGAATAGGTAGAAGAGGTGCTACCTTTCTAGTGCTGGACATTCCAGATTCTTGGAAGATTTGTATGCCAAGCTTCACATCTCAGAGCAGCTTCTCCCATGTCATGCTCTCTTGTTGCAGTCTGTGCTCTGATAATTCCAGTCAGTCAACACAGTTGTCTGTTGAGTTGGTGACCCTTCAGCTCCCAGTGTTATGGCACTGTCTGCTCATATGGACAATTTTCAGAACATGTGCAAAAGTACCTGTCTATTCACTGAAAATTTCTTCTTGTGTTGCCAGGGAAATTAGCAAGTTAGGAGATCTAGGCAGTGATGGTCAAAGTTACTGAGAACTGCAATTCCCATGTAGCTCTAACCAACATAGCCAATAGTGTGAGGAATTATGGGAGCTGCAGTCTAGAAACATCTGGAAGGATATACTCTGCCCACCCCTAATTTAGATAATGCTGGCTCACCTACAGAGAACGACAAGAAGTCATCTGGTCAAATGAACATCACACACTGCCTATTGTGCATATTTCCATCATTAGGTAGAGCACAAATCAGATTATACACTAGCTTCTTTGGAAGAAGCTTTCAAAGAGAGGTAGTCCTCTTTGGACTGTACTATTTCAGAATACAGTGTGGAGATCAGAAATTTAAACATTTCTCCATGCTTGCTTGCTTGTTTTCTTAAATTAGTACCCCACCCCACCCCATCCCAATGTACAAAAGTTTTTACATCAGGCTGAGGGATTTCAAGTCCAGGGACTGAATCTGGCACTCCTTGGGTCCTGCAGATGGTCATTTTATCTTCCCATGATACCATCTTTGGAAGGGTTCCCAGCTTTTGTACCATTCTAAGTCTCCTAAGAATTAGATTATTCAGTGAGAACTTTAAGCTAAAAGATACTGGTATTTTTGGTTCCACCCTTTGGCCTGTCCTGTACTGGAAGGCAGCCCCTGAAAACTTCTTTGAAATTGAATTTGGCTCTCAGATCCCCACCTCTACTCCCCTTCAAGGAGAAGTCTAGACTTTAGCACTCTCCCTGATATTTCTACTTTTAGAAATCAGAGAGTCTGTATCACACAATTTCATTTGCATTCTTAACTGGTATGAGCAGTATAAAACATGGATTTCTTTTTTTTTTTAATGTGCACACCAGTCCTAAGAGGATCAGGGAGGAACATTCTTGAGTAAAGATGTGGTAGAAATTCACTGATATAAATATAAAAGATTCAGATGGCATTGCTACTACAATACAGTTTGTCATCATCATGTCTACAGTTAGGATTTATAGAATCATAGAGTTGGAAGGGACTACAAGAGTCATATAGTTCAATCCCTGCCATGCAGGATTACATAACTTAGCTACTCCCGAGAGATAGCTATCTAGCTTCTGTTTAATGACTTCCAAAGGAGTGTCCACCACCCTCTGAGGCAGTCTATCGCACTGTCAGACAGTTCTTACAGTCAAGAAATTCTTCCTAATGTTTAAGTGGAGTCTCTGGGCATACCAAGGTCTCTTAGGTGTTCCTAATATAGCTTGATTTTGAGACCTTTTATCAGGTTGGTCGCCCTCTTCTGGGCATGTTCCATCTTGTCAAGATCCTTCTTGGCTTGTAATGCAAAGAGCTGTATGTAGTATTTGAGGTTAGGTCTGGCCAAAGCAGAACAAAGTGGTAGTACTACTATCCTTAGCCTGGATACTATACTTATTTTGATACAGTCTAGAATTGAATGGATTTTTGGAGCTGCCCCATCAAACCATTCACTCATGTTTAGTTTATGGTTTACCCCTAAATTCTTTTCATTCATTTTGTTGTTAAGCCAGATGTTATCCTATGTTTGTGCATTTCATTTTCTCTGCTAAACTTACTGCTGTTGAAATTAGATTTGTCAGTTTTGCCCCAGCATTCCAATCTGTTAAAGCTTTTTGAATTCTCATTCTGTTCTCTGGAGTATTAGCTGCCTCTTCATTAATTTGGAATCGTTTGAATTTACTTTGTCCTGGCCTCCTTGAGTACTGATATCACAGTAAAACTTTGCAAAGCCTTGAAATAAACATGGAGGCAGAATTTCTAAAGTTTATATACTGCTGCAGTGAACAGTCTTCTTCTTGACTGTCTCCCTTCTGTTAGTTTTGCCTGATCTTCAGTACACTGTTGAATTTATGTCTCAGAAATTGTAATTTGAATTTCTTATTAATGTGAGATAGTTTTGGTCATTTGAGTCATATAATTTAGGAGTTTCCACCTCAGTGAATTAACTTAATAATTAATACTGTTGCAGTTAAAATGTTTGAGATGTCCTGTTAATGAAAATCACAACTCACCACCAAGAAAATTATCTGACTTTTTTTTGCAAACTTTGTGACATTCTTATTGTTAAAAAGATCATACAATTAAAAGAGAAACTGAAATTCTCCAGCAAGCTATGCCAAATTTTGCAACATATGAATTAAGTGAAATTTATATGCTTATTTTACCTAGTTTATTTTGTAATTTCTAGTCTTTGAGAGGAGCAAAGAACAGGCAAAACACTTGATGTATTCATGTATGCTGGCATCCGAAGATCCAGCCCCTACTCACCTGATTTTTAATACATCTTCAAACATATATTCATTTTTATGTCTGGAAGCTATTTGGAAAATTTATTTGCATTCCTGGAAAAAAATGCTGCTTTTTATTACATAACAGTCAAGCACTGGGCTTTGAATATTCATTTTATCTCTAGCCATATTAAACCCAAAATGGAAGTACAAAGAATTGGGGGTTGAAGCATTTTGTGGTCTAGAGCAGCTTCCTTCAACCTAATGCCGTCCAAATATGTTGGGTTACAATTCCCATTATGGCCATTGGCTACGCTGGCTCTGGATGCTGAACATTGTACTCCAACTTGTCTGTAGGTTGCCAGGTTGGAGAAGGGTGTGGTAGAGCCCCCCCCATCCCCCAATAGCTAGAAGAATGAAATTGTTGTATTTCTCACTACTACCACTGGGACATTGCTAATACTACTTAAGAAGAACACATAGGAAATACTGTATGTTCCATCTTCTTTAGACCTCTTCTTCAATTTTCTACAGTGTTCAGTTCTGTCATTTCTTTACAAAAATATTAACAGAGACTAAGAAGCTGTTCATAAAATCATATATGACTGATTTTTCTGGACAGAGGAGGCTCTTGGCACCAATATCAGCAGTGATGGATCTGATGTAAATTTTAGTTGAACTTTGAAGCTGCTATCCTAGGTGTTGACTCATTGACATTGGAACCACCAGTCTTCACTGCCTCTGGGTCTGTATGAGGGATTTCCTTGCATATTGTTCTCTTGACAAGTAACAGGCAACTGCTCCTCTTGTGGCCTCTCATGTTCTCCAGTGCATGTCCATTACATTCCTGTTTCCAACCAAAGCCCCATGTTGCCATTTCTAACAAGGAAAATTATTTAGGAGATGTATTTCTTCAAAGATAATACACCCACATTGCTTAATTCTGAGCAGGCATGCATAGGATTCCAGCTGAAGAGGCATGGAAAAAGACATGGGGAAATCTGACATTTTTGTGCCTATAGCATTTTCAGCCCAGATTTCTCTGACCAGAATTAAAAATAAGCAGATTGGGTCAGGTGATATCCCCACCATGCCTGCTTTAGCTTGTTTATTATTTATTATTAGCTATATTTATATCTTGCCTTTCTTCCAGTGAGCTGAAAACAGCATGCGTGGCTCTCTTCCTGCACCCCCATTCTCACAACAGCTCTGTGAAGTGGGTCAAATTAGCCCAGGGTCATAACAGGACTCTCAGATATTTTTAGAATGGATTTTCTGGGGCCCCTTTGCATAGCTTTTGTCAGACACTTAGAAGGTTTTACAAAACAAAACCCACACTACAGGTGATCAAGTTAATTGAACTCTACTACTACTCCTTTAGAATTTAGCTAGCCCATGGAGTTAAGGTGAAGCCTTGTGGTTGCTAATTGAAAACATCTCTCCCCCCCTCCCCTCCCTATTTTGATGCAGTAAAAGGCATTGTTGAGACCAAGGAGTGGACTAATCATTCTAATTTTAGATCCTTGATTACCTTTCAAAGAGGTTTCCTTAAATACTTAAATACTGATACTATATTTGAAGGTAGGGAGGCAGGTATCTGAGATAAAAATACTCCCTAGATTATGGGATTGCAGGTACAGCTGCAGCTGGTGCTGTCCTTGTATGACAGTCTGTGGCTGTGCTTGTTGTATTTGCATGAGAGCACGGTAGAAACTGAAAACTGAAGGAGTTGCAGAACCTTATGAACCAAAACTACTAATTGCCTTCAGACTATCATCAATAAAATCAGTATCGCTTTTAGTGGATATGGGTAGTTATGCAAATAAACATGCTTTGTTTAATACAGAAAAGAAAGAAGCCAGCATCATATTTCCAGGATTCTTTTAAGAGTGAGTTCCTTTGTTACTTTCATTGCTTTTGCTGGTGAAAGCCCACATGCCTCTCATATCCATAAATTGACTGCAGAGAATTGGAAACCTAGGCATTATTCCTCCTACAGGCAAGCACATTTAAAGAGACGTAGCTGATTCTTGATGATGTGTTGAAAGTTGAAACCAGAATAATGTACAACCAATGGGAAACAATGGGTTAAAGACATGGGGAATTAAATCAGATAGAAGCTGCAGCAAGCACATGGCAATCTCATGGTCTCAAGACTGCTGTGGGACTCATGCTACTGGGCATAAGCATTCAGGATAATAGTCTCACAAGATACTCTTTGCATCTTGTTTAGCTTTAATCCCAGTGAACTGCAGCAAATTGTCCTTAAGTAACTGAGCTGTTCCAATTTGACAAGCCAGAAAAATATGTACAAATATCCCATCTGTGGCCCCGTATTCAGTCTATACCCACTGTGTGAGTGTTTCAGTTGCCACTAGCAAACAAGTGGCTTGTAGCAACTAGGCTGCACTTCCACCACCAAGCGCCTTACTTTGCCAGGGAAACAGAGATATGCTCTGTCTAGCCCTTCTTCCTGTCATCTGCCATGTACATAATTGGGCAGAGGCTGGGCTTGCTCTCATTGGAAGAACAGAATGCAAAACAGATCCTGGCAGCTTAAATGTTCCCCAGCTCTGGGCTGGACAGCTTTCCTGGGTCAGCCCCTTTCTATTTCTTGCATGAGCTTGTAAAACAGGGTGGGCAGGGATTGGGGGATAAACATGTTTGCTAACTCTTGATGTAAATACCTCCTTTTGGGATTGTTTTTAGCATTTTCATTGGGAACTTTTTTTAGAGTCTTTTACATTTGGATTGTGTGAGGGGTTTTTTTTCATTGTTACAAATGCCTTTTAATTATTTGTATATTCTTAAAGTTTGTCTTACTCTGTAAATAACTATGTTGGATATTTCTGCGTATGGCGTTAATGAGACATTTTATTATTAACAAATAGCAGTGTTATGCCTTTGGCAAGGTTTCCTACAGCATCCTCTTTGCCAATAATGCTCCAATCCTCAGGAGATCTCAGCACGTGCAACAGTTGAGTTTTACCTTGGCAGAGTTGGTTGAAGGCTTGGGACTGAGCACATTATGAGAAGGACTTGCACAGCCTACAGATTTTTCACAAAATGCTTTGGAAGATCAGGCTCTGAAAAAAAAAGAAGGCTGTGTTGCGCATTGTCCCCACAGGGCTGGCTATTCTAAATAAAAATAAAAATGGTTTTATCAAATTTCAACATGAGCTAATTCAACTGTTAAGCTTTCCACCTACACAAAGGGCTAAGTCAGTCATGTCCTATTTTCCATTTCCCTAGTCTATAAAGAAAGCTTCCTGTCTGTGAAGGTGCTAATCTTTCTCCATTCCTGTGCATCCCACATAGTTCTCAGCCTACAGCTTCCTTTCATCGCACAAATGTGCAAGAGTACTGTAAAATATAGTGAGCTGTATGGCTAGGTCAGTTTAGTCAACCTGACCACCATTCATTCTTCATTTTCATGATTCTGACAGGAATACCTAGAGGAAGGGGTTGGAAAGTAGAGAGCCCCAAGTACTAATTTCAAACTACATTGTGAATAACAAAACCACAGTGGATTTATTCTTATGAAAAGCAACCTCTGCAGGATAGAATTTTGAGCACGGAAGGGGAGGTGAATGGTACTTGGCTCTTTCTGTATCAGCTGATATTCCCCTGATGTACGGTTGGGCATAAACATTTTAATAAATACTTCCCTGCTCACCAGTCTTCCTGCTTTTCCTCCAAAGTGGTGATGGTATTAGAAGGCCAAATAATGATTTGAAGCACCTTCCCAGGAAAACTGTTGGATGTTTTGAGTGAACCTATTGGGGTCAGAGGTTGGTATGGGATCAGCTTCATTACATATATTTGTACCTTACACTTTGGTCAGCAGGAAGGGGGATCACAAGATTGTCTGTCAAAGCTGTACCTGCCCTTTCCTGCCTCTCAGATTCTAGAGAGTCTGTTTGTTTCTGAGCTGGTATAGTTCTCCCACAATATCTTAGTCACTTCTTCACTCACCAGAAAGGAGACTTAATCTGAAACATCTCTCATAAGAAAATGAAACTTTAACACAACACACTATAATTATTTGGTTCAGTATAATGGGTTGACGTCTGGTTTAGATATTCAAGGCAATTAGATTAATGAAATCATAGAATCAGAATAATAGAGTTGGAAGAGACCACAAGGGCCATCCAGTCCAACCCCCTGCCATGCAGGAAATCCAAATCAAAGCATCCCCAACAGATGTCCATCCAGCCTCTGTTTAAAGACCTCCAAGGAGGGAGATTTCACTACACTCCGAGGAATATCTGGGCATTAGGCACGACGAT
This sequence comes from Sceloporus undulatus, assembly GCF_019175285.1. Classification (NCBI taxonomy): domain Eukaryota; kingdom Metazoa; phylum Chordata; class Lepidosauria; order Squamata; family Phrynosomatidae; genus Sceloporus; species Sceloporus undulatus. The sequence continues at coordinate 42,483,747 of NC_056525.1, read as the reverse complement.
GAATTTAAACTAAGTTTAGAGGCTTTTTCCTCTGAATACTGGGGATGAGAGGTAATAGTAAGAGAAGGCTGTTGTTTTAATACTCAGTTCATGGGTTTCTCAGTAGTATCTAATTGCCCTAGATATTTAATAATGTGTTCCAGCAAAGCTCTTGTTCTGAAATGGATCAGGAAGAAGGCTTAATTTTGGAAGATGCTTTCTGGTACAATAAGATCTTTCCTCTTTGCCTATCATCATAGGAACTCTTCATGCATGCACAGCTTCCCACCTGAAAGAGGCAGACAATTCTAAAGCCTGAAAAGTTTATTTTTCTGGACCACCCACATGGCCAATTGTCCATACAGGCTTGACGATTCTGGAAATGGTAGTACAAAAAAATAACTTCTGTCCAATTCACAGTGTGAGATCTTTGCCACCTCAGAAATGAATGTCTGGAAGTGTACACACTTGACATCTTTTCCAAATATGAAGGTGACATATAATGGAATCATAGTATTGCATGTGTTCATCTTCCCTGACCCTGCTATATTTCTAATCAAATTGGTCTTGGAGAGCTATAAAGTGTTAAAAGATAAGACAAACGAGTGTGAAATACTGTAAATGGATGACTGTGTTCACCCATGATGAGAAACCATAGTTTTAAGTGCTATATACATGAGCAGCAACAAGCCTCAGGCAGAATGTGTGGTAAAGCAATCACTTCTTGTTGATTAAGGGACTGGGTGGCTTGATGGACCAATATTTCCCTGCTGATTTTTGGAGTTGGAAATTGCACAAGGTTTTGCCCTCTTTCTCGCTACACATCAGCATTATGCCCTGTTATTTAGCATAAGTCCAATATAGCCCTTGCAAGGAGAATGTGCCCCAGGCTTTCTGCCTCCTGCTGGTACTTCTTGGCGCTCTCACAGCTGCTGTCTGAATTTCACAGGGAAACCACCCCCTCTGTTTTAACCAATGGGAACCAAGTGACAACAGGTGCTCCCAGTTTATCATGGTGCCCCTGTATATCTTGGCAGTGGGTGAACTCCAATTACAGCCATCTCCATTCCCTAAAAGAATATAGGCAAGGAGTTGTATCATTTGCTGAACAGAAGGAATTCTATAGTTTCAAGTGGCAGCAGAGTCATGTTACATTTCTCCAACGTAATTTACTGGTCCCTGTAATCTCAGCTCTTCATATGTTGAATTTTTACTTCACATGCACTTTTTTGGGCTTGCTGTTTTACTTACCCAGTTTTAATGTATCACTTTCTTGTCTCCAAATCCTGCTGAACTGGTGCTGAAACAACAGTTTCCCATGTTTTGCCATCTTCACCCCTTTGTTATTCCAGTGCCCCTTTTCTCTGTAACTTTTGCTGTTCTTTTCTTCTGCCTTTTGGGCCTGTTGTTCATTCTTGAACATTTTCTTCCATGTCCACATCATATGCCTTCCACCATTCTTTCTTGATCTCCAGCCAAAGTTCTTGGTATTACATGTATGATTCTAGATAATGGCCACATGCTGCTGGTGTGTCCTTTCATTTTCTACTAATAGCATAATCTCCTGCCTTTTCCTCTTCCTGCCCTCATGAAGATCTCTGTGTAATCCACTTCCTATTGGGCTTATCTGTTTCCATGTCACATTACTTGCTTTGGCTTGTTGTCATTTCCACTTTCAGCACTTTGTGGCTACCTTGGTTACTTTGCATACTCGGAGAGTACATTGTGCTTCCCCATCTCCTTTAAACATTTCTTTATGTCTTCCTTGAACCTAATTACTACTTCTGTCCTCTGCTAAACTCTGAGCATTGCACATGGTTTCTTTGCCACCTGTTCCAACTGGTTTTCTCACTTTCATCAGAAACTGTCTTTGTGCTTCCTCGTCTTCCTGTTATGATTCTAGGATCTCCAATGCAATCCAGTGATGCTCTCCAATCCAATCACATGGCATCATGAGCACTAATCCATGCTTTCATTGTCTCTTTCCGCTGCTTTTCTATTTATGTATTTTTACTCTGAAAATAGCCCCACTCTTTTCTCATATATCCCCACATTTCTCCTTTGCTTTTGGGGGTTTGACTTTCTTCTTGAGTCACTCATCTTCATGGCTCCTCACATCTGTATTTCTTTTATCTTTTTTCATGCCCAGGTTAATTGTGTGTTTATTCTCCTTCATCTCATGGCTTCCCATCATCTCCACTGTCTCCTTACTTCCTCATGTGGCACCTTCTTCCATGCATTTGGAGGTGTTTCTTCATTATCTGGTCTTTGTTTTCCCCTGTGCTTTCCCATTGACCTGGCTTTATCCTTACTGACATTATTCTATATTGCTCCCCAGATTTCTTTCAGCCCATACTAATTGCCTTGTTCAGATCCTGAGCATTCCTCGTTTGCTTTGTCATTCTGTTACTGTTCTTCTGATGCTTCTTCAGTTTCATGGATAGTGAACACATACAGAGGAACTTCTACTGTAACTTGGTGTGTAGTCTTACACACATGCATGCACACCACCATCTGTTTGTCCTCTTTTTGGATCAGATTATACACTTTCCTGTTATTACATGGATACTGCTGTCTCTCTGGGGTGAGCTTGTAACGGCATCATATACTGTACGTTTTCCCAAGTAATTTCAAAGAGACTTCTTATCAATACCACATGCTATTCTCTTCCACATACATCATTATTACCTATCTTTCCTCAAATTCTGGCCCCAAACTATGGTCAAAGTAATATATATAGTACACTAATGTCATTTCACAGTAAGGTTGTTTGACATTCATCCATATTAGTCACTGCTGTGCAGTCATGTGAGGGGGGAGCATTTATTATGCATTTCCGATGTACAAAGGAATATGTTATGCTTTTCACCACTGTCAAGGGTCCATTGTCTATATTCTCCATGTAGGAGGCAATCAGACACCCACATCTCCCTGAACAGCCCCATTCTCATAATCAGTGTTAGCAGATAAGGCTGAACGTTGAAAACAAAACTGGAATGTATCTGCATAAAAGAGTACAATATGTGTGCCCCCATCAAGTGTGAAGAGTGTGTGTGTACATGTAAAATTTGCTATGAACATGATTGCACATACACTCAAGCTGATGTAGTCCATGTTGCTATTTCATCACCCTTTTTTTTTAAAGAGGAGATCAGAGACATTTAATTATACAGTTCTGGAAACAGTGGGGATGTCTCTGCTGTAAGAAAAGACTGCGATGGTCCTAATACTTTTTTTTTTTTTAAGACAGCATCTTCTTTCATAGAATCATAGAATTGGAAGAGACCACAAACAGAGTAAGACACAGTGTTTTGATGGCTCTTACATCAGAACATTTTATACTGAATAATATTCCTGAATTCTGTATAGACGTTTGAATTACTCCCTCAAGTGATTGCACATTCTCCTAGTTTTCCATTGACAATCTGAGAACACAGCAGTCCTGTGCCCAGTCAATGCCTTCCCAAGCCAAGAGGTTTGTAAATATTCACTGTGGATTGGAGCATCTCTTACCATTGTAACGGCAAGGGGATTTGTGGGAGGGGCTATCCCCCCATCTTTTATTTGAAATGTTTTGTCTGCTCAATTACTTTGAAATAATTTCCTCTGGTAAAAGACAAATGGAATTAATCATAGAAGTCACACAATGCCCCCAGGCTGGATTTGTTTTTGTTTTTTTAACTCCAAATTCTGAAACACTTGTATATTGTCTTTGGGCTTTTTACACTGAATTGTTGTAGAAAATGAGAATCTAAATCTGTTGAAAGAGTCATTTAAAAAAATTATTAAAAAATTTGCCTCCATGTTGTCATCTTACTGAAGTTACCATCACACAGTTGCCTTGAACCTCTGGTCTGACAACTATTGCCCTCCTTCATTATTCACTCCTCTTTTTACCACATGGGAAGGGTTTAGATTTTGTTTTGCAAAATTATTCAAATGTCATAGTTATGATCCATTGGGGAAGAAGACACAAGGTCATACAGAACCAAGTTCACCTACATGAATGCTTTTCAAAAAAAATATATTTTAATTGATTTAATATTGTTTGGTGTCTTAATCATTTAGAATGACAACATATGCCTTTTAAAAATATGTGTTCAGAAAGTAGGAGCTGCAACATACTAATGATTTCTGATGTACAAAGCAGTGGTCTTTGTATTTTGGCCCCAGAGAATCAAAGTAGATGAGGCTATGATGAGAGAAAGTGTGCTTCATCAGTATTTGCAAAGAATTATAGATGTGGAAATATGAGGTTCTGCTGCAGTAGGAAACAAACTATTATAATTACTGTACATGTTACTTTCAGATTTAAGAAATGTCACATTGTGACCCCCCCACACACCCCATTTCCTCCAAACAGGGTTTGTAGACACTTTCTTTTATTGTCAGTCACAGAAGGGTTATAAAAGGTAAAAATAAAAACAAAGATATCTGTCACTTTTTAAAATATGTATGTGGTTACATCCTTCCAATTGAGTGGGTTAGTGGATGAAGTTACAAAAAAATAGAAGTTTGCTTGTGTAGGAAGAGATTAATCTGCTTTGTTGCCTATTTAAGGGTTTATTCAGACTGGCAAAAAACCAGGTACTTCCTGTTCCAATTTATTCCCAGTGAATTTCTGGGATCAAGCAGAGCTTTCTGTAACCCAAAGGAGGTGGTGGTTTAAAAAAAAAAATGCTTGGAGATCCCAGTATTTACAGGGGTAATTCTTCTAAATACATCAGGATCCATTGCCTTTGCTTCTTGACTTCTGAGTGTTTGACTGATATTGTATTGCATGGAGGAGGACAGGAACAGAAGGAAACCCTGCCCACACCTCCAACAAGCCATAAAACCCTGGGATATTTACAACATGACTGGCTGTAGGGGGAGAAACAACCGTTATGAGGCATGTAACCTATTCACAAATTAGTTCAATGTTTCTTAGTATTGGCCAAGTGGAGGGGACCTAATACGCCACATTTGAAATGTGGTGCTGCAGAAGAGTGCTGACGATACAGTAGACAGTCCAGAAGACAACAAATAGGTCCTTGAACTGATCAAGCCTGAACTCTCCCTGGAAGCCAAGATGATCAAATTAAAGCTGTCATACTTTGGCCACATCACGAGAAAGCATTATTCATTAGAAAATACAATTATCATAGAATCCTAGAATTGGAAGACACCACAAGGGCCATCCAGTCCAACCCCCATGCCATGCAGGAACTCTCAAAGCATCCCCGACAGATGGCCATCCAGCCTCTGCTTAAAGACCTCCAAGGAAGGAGACTTCACCACACTCCGAGGGAGTGTGTTCCACTGACGAACAGCCCTTACTGTCAGGAAGTTCCTCCTAATGTTGAGATGGAATCTCTTTTCCTGGAGCTTGCATCCATTGCTCTGGGACCTGTTCTCTGGAGCAGCAGAAAACAAGCTAGCTCCCTCCTCAGTATGACTGCACACCAGATAGTTGGACTCAAACAGGAGGTTATGGGCCTGAATTTAATGATCTAACCAGAGCAGTGGAGGGTAGGAGGCTTGGAGATGTCTCGTCCACAGGGCTGCCATGAGGAGGGGTTAACTCAAAGGCAGTTATCCATGGATACTTTGATAAAACATGGCGTTTCCTTTTTTTCTGAGGAGTTTGAGGTGTTTCTCTCTCTCTCTCTCTCTCTCTCTCACACACACACACACACCTGAATTCTTCCAAATCACCCATGGAGGGATCACATTCTATTAAAATAGAATGAGGAGTATTTTAATCATGTAGACAAGCCCCAGGACTCAGAGACCAGCGTTCGAAACCCTGCTTAGCCACAGGAACCCACCTGGCTGACCTTATTTATTTATTTGTTTATTTTATGAGCTGCCTTTTCCCCAGGCCGGGACCCAAAGCTGCTTCCTTGCCAAGTCACTCTCTCAGCCTCAAAGAAGCCGATGGTAGACCTTTCAATAAATACTGTCAAGAAAATAATAGGCTTGTCATAAGTTGGAAATGACTTGAAAAGACACAACAACAACAGTAGCAATTTTAGTTCCTAGGCTGGTTGCCTTTACAACTGACCTGGCCCTTCTAGAATACAGCATTAAAATACCAAAAAAAACAAAACAAAAAAAACACCAAACAAAACAAAACTCAAAACAGTTTTGCTTGATGACATCCGATACATGGATGCCCTGGATGAAGACTAGCTCTGTGCTGAGCATTCCTTTAAGGTGCATCCCCAGGAAACAATTTAAGAAAATCACCTGTTCCCCATGGTATATTGACAAAGAGATCTACAATTTGGTACTGACATTGCACCAATATTCAAGCAGCCAGCATGAGGAAACCCTCCCACATTGGAGAGAATAACACAAAAAGGTGCAAGGAGAAGGCAGAAAGGAGAGGTTGGGATACTTATAAGTCTTTAGCATCCTCACATAAATGGGCCAGGCTACACTTATGATTAGGAGTAAGTACAGGATGAGGATCGGTGGCACCACCCCATCAATTCATTCTGACTTCAGCCAACCCAGTGGGTGGGAGAGCAATTTTAAAAACTACAACTCTGCAGGGATTCTGGCTCTCCCCCATCTTCCATTCCTCTTTCGCTCCTGTTTCCATAGAAGCCACAAAATCTGTTTCCATGGAGATGATGGTGATTGTTTTGAGGAGCTCAGTGCAATGAAAACAAATGTGGAAGGTTGACAGAATTGAAAAGGCACCGCATGGTAAGTGTGCAGCAGAGAAGAAATAATGCAGAGATGCATAGGGGCAGCCTGGTCAGAGAAAATGGGGTCTTTATGCCCACCAGCTTGCCTCGCTGCACTTTGATGATGGACATGGTGCCCAGAAGGACTGTGGAGCACAGCATGTTGCAAAAAATGAAAATGAAAATACAGTAAAATAATAATGGCCAGGGCATACACCCATTCTGGTTTAGAGTCACAACAAACAACAATATGATATAGAATCATAGAGTTGGAAGAGACCAATAGTGTGAGTAACTCCTGACCTGACCCTGCTTATGGCCAACAGGGTCACTATCACTATAGAAAAAGCTCACATATGGCATGATATTCAAATCGTTTTGATGAGAGTGAGCTGATGGGTGTGTTGTGTGTCTTCAAGACATTTCCAACTTCTGGCGACCCTATGGTGAACCCATCCTGGGTTTTTTTTAGCCAGATTTGTTCAGAGGGGGTTTGCCATTGCCTTCCCCTGAGGCTGAGAGCATGTGACTCACACAAGGTCACCCAATGGGTTTCATGGCTGAGCTGGGAATCGAACCCTGGTCTCCAGAGTCATAGTCCAAAAGGTTCAATTTGTGAATGTGTCAAGCTTCACTGAATGAATGTTTGTGACAGATCCTTTCGGATCCAAGCCAGTAGTCCAGAATATCCTCATTTAGCCAGAATTACTCTATGCCAGGATTTATACTCTGCTGGAGGAGAGAAGGGACATTCTGGAAGGAGCAATTAAGAGCCTGGTTGTCACAGTAGTATTCCTTTGTTTCAAGCATTTTAATCCACTCTTTTACCTGAAAAGGCTCCATCAAAGGCCAATTAAAAACAAGACAGTTTCCATGTGTTGGTTCAAAATCTAAAAGGCAAAATAAAGATGGACAAATGGAAGAGGAAAACAAGCCCAACTACTCAGCAATTATTGGACAGTGACTAAATCTTACAATGACCAACTCCAATAGAAAGAGTTTCAGGGGAAAAAGAGCTAGATGGAATGATGAAATGGCCCTGTTTCTCATCTTTCACTTTGCAGTAGGCTGACCATCCACACTGTTTTAATAGTACTGGGTTCCCAAGCCCCCCATATTTTCAGACTATCCCATCATTTTAATATAAAAGTCAATTTTGTTCCATTTTCGAGAAAAATTCCCTGTTACATTGCAAAAAATAGTTTGAAGTTCCCTGTTTGGAACTGTGGTTGTAAAAAAAATGTCATGGAGTGTGAGAAGTTTTATGATAAGGTGTTGAAAGACCAAACTTTGTTGCAGAAGATTACTTCATTGGAGAAATATTAATGATTCTTTTGTGGTGAAATACAGTCCCCCATTATGTCTACCTAAATTTTTGTGTGAGTTCTTCTGTCACTGAGGAGGAATTGTTAGCTCAATATGTTCACGTAATAAAACTTTTGCTATCGCCTTACTTTTTCATGAACATGGAATAATACATAACCCCATCCCATTTTTGCCATCCCAATGTCTTGTTTTTGTCTCAAGGAAATATGGGCAGCCAGGGTGACCAGACGTCATAACTGCGAAGGAGGACAAGGCACCACAAAATGTAGGACATTCATGGAAAATGTAGGGCATTGCACTCACTTGGTGTAGGAAAAAATAAAATAAAATCTAAGACTTGTCCTGACTGTATACTTAGATCAGAAATGTGCAAATGTGGACACCCATCCTTACTCAAATGTTTTGCTTTTATTTTACAAATCCTGCTAATGAACTCTGCGACTGAGTGGGAGTTTCAGTTCCTATGAAGCATTGTTGTTTTGTGCCTTCCATTGTTTTCTCACTTATGGCAACATTAGGGGTGCATCCACACTGCAGAAACAAAGCAGTTTGACACCACATTAACTGTCATGACTCAGTGTTATGAAATTCTGGGATTTTTTTTTTTTTTTAGTTTTGTGAGATATTTAATCTTCCCTGTCAAAAAACCAAATGACAAATCCCAGAATTCCATAACATTAAGCCATGAACATTAAGGTGGTGTCAAACTGCTTCATTTCTGCAATGTGAAGCTGGACTCTTCTTGACAGAACTTGTTCAGAGAGAGCTTGCCCTTGCCTTCCTCTAAGGCCGAGAGAGTGTTAAGCTCAGCCAGTAGGGATTCAAACCCTGGTCTCCAGTCATAGGCCAATGCTCAAACCACCCCGCCATGCTGGCTCTCTGCAGTCTATTTTATTACTTCCAAATTACTCTTTAAAACCCAGCTTTACCATGAAAGCTTGGACAGAATCCCTCCCTGCATTCCCTCCTCCTATTCACAATCTGCCTGTTATTTCCCTACTTCACCTGTGACTGAGGATTCAAACCCCAGTCTCCAGAGTCATAGTCCAACACTCCAACACCTACATTATGTTGGCTCTCCCCGGGAAGCATAGACAGTGAATAAAGCTTGAACTGTGACCTTGATATAACCCAAAGACCAAGAAATGAAAGCAAAGGAAATTATATATTGCAAAGGGCAAGCCGTTCCATACAAATGACATACCAGGCAACTGGCAGAATAGGAATGCGAGAGTCTGAGGCATCCTGCATGGACATCCTCCTTGTGGCAGCTGCTTTGAAAATATATTTCCATTGATCATGTCAAACATGTAATTTGAATTGCATTGTAATTTGAAGCTGCGGTTTTGTAGTTTACTGTAAATCCGTATGTGTATTTAGGAATGGGAAGCTTCTGTGAAAGATAGGAAAACATCTGTTTGCTGTAAAGCAAAGAAACACATGTTAAAGAAATAAACAGCTGGTGCACAAAGGATTCTACATCAGGCCTTAGCACTAGTTGTAGTAGCCTGGTAAGCCACAAACATACCCTGCCTGCCAAAGGCTGCATCCACACTGCAGAAATAATCAGGTTTGACACTACTTTAACTGCCATGGCTCAATGCGATAGAATTCTGGGAATTGTAGTTTGTTGAGGTACCAGAGCAGCAAAGCAGCAGCAAAACGGCCACGATGTCATGCGATAAGTATTGTCAAAGGTGCTATTCTCTATTTCTAATAGCAGATTTAAAGGCTTGTGTGATCATTTTCATGCAGAGGTTACTGTTAACTAAACTGCCAGACTACACATACCCCTGGGTCACCAGACAAACTAGATGTGATATTTTCCCACACCAAACATGGTTCGCCACAAAGAAAGAAAAAAGAGTTATAAACAATGCCCAACAAAGAAGCTAATTGATTTCCCTAATATCAAGTTTGTTCTACGTTAGCCGACCAGGCTTTTGCATACAACCATAAAATAATCTAACACCATATTAAAAAAAGTGCCTAGGTAGCAGATCTATAGGTATATATTGCCCCCTGGTGTCCAGTTAGTCACAAGTAACTTTATTCCAATGAGATTTACAGAATGCATAGAAACTAGGACTGGGGTTTTCCATGGTCATTATTCAACTTCATTTTGTATCAGCATGCTCAGGGAAGAATGCTGGAGAACTCAAAAGGTCACGCCACCATCATAGCATTTCAGTGGTCTTAGTAAAATGTTAATTTCGATTAAACACTGTATGGATATAGCAGCTGCAAAACCACTGTAACCACACAGGAAGGCAGTAATTTGTAGCAGCTGCCAACCATACAGTGGGTAGGGTTAGTCCCAGGGATGTAGCAACACGGGGACAAATAAGGGCATTGCCCACAATAAGAATTCTCCCCTCCAAAACATGAAATTGTCCCTCAGTCCTCACATTTCTAGCACTACAGCATCTTAAAAGGTCATTTGATTAAATAGTTATCAGATTTATAAGTAATACTTGGGGAGACTTAGGTGTGGCAAGATTTATGGATGAAAACACGAATATTTGAAATTATACATGTCCCTCCATATTCGCTAGGGTTAGGGGCACAAGACCCCCGTGAATATGGAAATAACAAAAATAACAAAAACACCATGGCGGGTTACAGACGGGCAAAAAGGGATGTACTCATGACGTCATGAAGGTAGAGCCTTCAGACGGGCTTTACCTGAATGCCGTCATGAACATGCCCCCCGCACGCCCCAAGCGGGAAGAAGCGGCATTAAAAAGGTGCTGCTTTTTTCCGCTTCTTTTTGATTTGCGGCGTACCTGCGCAGCTCCGTCTGTAAGCTGCTGCACCGCAGAAAATTGCTAACAAAAAACAGGAGCCGCAAATATAGAAGTTGCCGCGTTTAAACAGCTCCGTGTCAGCTGGCATCGCATAATGGGTCGGGGTCCCGGGCATGCGTGGTTTGCAGCGACAGCCAAGCTTTAATTGCAACGTCCGCTGGCCATGGAGCTGTGGAAGCTGAGGCACAGCTGCGGCACATTTTAAGCCTCGTAAACCTAACCTAAGCCACTTGTGCGCAATGCGTTGGTAGAACCGCGGAAGTGGTAACTTTTGCGGCGGGCGGATGTTTTGGTTGTAGAAAGTGAAAAGGGGAACGTTTGGGATTTAAAGGTGACCCCCCTACACAAACATTCCTGCGCCATTTTCACTGGGAAAGGGCAAAGTTCGGCGCGCCCTGCACAGCGTGTGTGGCGGCTCCCCTTTGCCACCAAGGCAGGATGGCTCAGCCATCCACCCAGCACACCACCCGAAAAAAGGCAGGAGGGGAGGTCTTGGTCTCATACTGAGACGGCTGACCTCATAGCTATATGTCCCAGCCAACCATTTTGCAGAAACTGGAGCAGTCCTACCTGAATGCTGACACATATATGGAAGGGGAAGAAGCCATGAGAAGCTGCGGCACCAGCACACCAGAATTGGCTATGCCGCTAATTTAAGTTGCCCATTTAAAAGCTTCGCCGTCGCTAGTGAGTTGGAGTCTTGGAACATGCGCAGTTTGCAGTCAGGCTTTATTGAAACGCTCCCGTGCATGCAGCGGTGGAAGCTGAGACACAGCGTGCGGCGCATTTTAAGCCTCGTACCCTAACCCTAACCCTAACCCTAGAGCAACATGTACGCATGCGCTGCTGGGAAAGTTTGGACTTTAAAGTGCACCCCTACACACATTCCTGTGCCATTTCACCTAACAATAAAAAAAAACGCTAAAACTGTAAATATTTACATATGTACAAGGAGGTGAGGGAGATGGCAGGGGGACACGCGGTGGCAGGGATGTAGCCAGAGGGGGGATCTGGGGGTCCGGACCCCCCCTTCCATTAGAAAAATGAATGTGTTGTGCTGCTGTGCCGCCGCACTCAAGCCCCATTAAATGGTGGCACTTTAGTCTGGACCCCCCCTCCCTAAAATCTTAGCTACGTCCCTGGCGGTGGCAGCGGAGACAGCGGTGGCTGCGCATTGCAGATCAGCAGGAGCGCGGGGACCAAAGGAGAGGAGGCATCTATGAGGCTGCTGACACGGGCAAAGTGCAAGCGGACAAGGATGCCAAACACAGCTGATCACAGCTGGCAGGAGACCACCTTTGTTTTTAAAGGGGCTTGGGCACTTAAATGTGCCCATAGGCTTTCTGCCGCCGCTGCTTACGCCGCAGCAGCTGCGCATTCGCAGCCGGCAAAGGAAAAAAAAAAGAGACCCGGAGCTTGAATGTGCCCAAGACCTTTTGATGCCTCTAAACTTGCCCCCAAAGGCAAAGGGCAACTAGAGAGGGCCTGGATCAAGGGGCAGAGCACTGACAAGGCACTAGGTCCCATGATGTCCCAAAAAGACATCATTTCGCCTCCCAGGGCATGTTTTCCTCCCAGCCCATCACTCTATTCTACCCTTCCTGTTCTCTCCTCCCCCACCATGCCTGGCTCACTGGTTCCCAAACCAGCAATGTCCAAACTCTGTCCTTCCAGGCGTTTGGACCATGCTCCCAGAATCCCAGCCACCTTGCCCTGTGGTCTGGGATTCTGGGACATGAAGTCCAAACGCCTGGAAGGACAGAGTTTGGACATTGCTACCGTCACAGCTCCCGCCTAGCTTTAGACTGCACAGTTGCGCCTCATTCACACTCACAGCCAAACTGCCGCAGTTGCGCATAATTAACCACACAAATTTTTTTAAAAAATAAACTTTTTTATTTACAATAACAACAATAAAACTTTTTTTCTATATACAATATGTACAAAAGGAAGGGGGAGGGTGAAGGGTGGTGGTGAAGGGGGGATGGCAGAGGGGGCAGGGGAGGGAAGCTGCTTTCAGGGAGGGGAGGAGGCGGTGGGGCGGGCAGCGGGCGGAGGAGTTCCTGGAGGGTCTCTTCCATGGAGGACACTCTCTCCGCCAGCTTGTCCACTTTCTCCTCCAGGGCAGCGAACCTCCTCTCCGTCCGGTTCTCTGTGGGGGGAAAAGAAAGAGGATGGTAGGATCACCTGTGCAGCCCATCACCCACTCCCACAGGCAGGGTTTCTGGGGGCCCCCACTCCCTTCCCTGGGTTCACCTCTACACTTACCTTGCTGCTGCCGGGCTTGGAGGACATGATCCAGGGCACTGGCATCGAGGGCCAAGTGCCCTGGCTCTCCTGGCAGGCGGCGGCCCGGCCCAGGCTCCTCTTCCTCGGCGGCAGCAACAGCAGCGAGGACTTCAAGCCCTGGAAAAAAGGAAGGAAAGGCCCAAGTTACCATGCTGGCATGGCAGAGTGGGGCACAAGTGTCGTGGGGGCTGCAGGCAGCCAACCCCACCCCTCACCTGGGGAACTACCTGCCGCCAGAGGAGCCTGCTCTGGCTGCGGAGGGCCACAGCAGCTGGTCCTGGCTGTGGCCCACCCGTGGGACATCCCTCGTCCCCGAAGATGGTGAGAGGGCGACTGGCAGGGTGCCCTCCCTCCCTCCGCCTCCGCCTCGGCCGCACGCCTGCAGAAGGAAGAGGAGGATGGCATGGCACCATGCAGGAGGGACAGGAGGCAAGGGAAGGGTCAAGGGGAGGACGGGCATGGCAAGAGCTCTGTTACCTGGAGGACGGCGATCTTCCGGTCTGGGCCGATCTCCCTGATCCACAGGTCCTTCAGAGGCCGCGAGAGAAATGGTCGGCTGCCTGTCACCGGGGGCGCCTCTCCGAAATCCCAGGGGTTTCAAAGAACGCTGCCTTCAGAGTTTTAAACTTCACTCTGGCATTGGTGCAGCGGCTTTGAAACCCTGGTTTCGGAGGGCACGAGATGCCTCGAGAAATGCCCCCGGTTGGGCTTGTTGGTGCTAGCATCACCCTTCTCGCAGTGCCTGTGGCATCAGGGAGTCCAGGAGGATCCCGACCTCCTTTGTCTGTCCAGTGAGTGAGGTAGTGGGGATAGGGGATTCGGCGAGTCAGTCAGACCCATCCTGCGTCCCGCTTTATCGGAGTGGGGTCGTGTCAGCACTGCTTAGAATGATGCAGGTCCACGGTATTGGGCACCTGTGGCTCTGGGCCGTTAGGCCAAGGGTGGTCCTAGTCCAATAAAGCTTCAGGAAGCAGTTTTGAATCTTTCCCCCAATAGATGTCCTCGTGGTGTGCCCATTGATAACATTCAATAGGCCCATTAGGAAAGCTTGAATTTGAGGGGGATTGATCAATATGTCACAGGGGCAATTGGCAGTTGGAATCAGCTGATGTAATCTTTTTGCCCCAGGAAAACAGGCACAAGGACTGTTGTGTGTGTGGTGTTTGTGTGTGTTCCCCCCAGGCACGTGGCAAAACATGCCCACGCGCACAGATCAGGAATGAAGGCAGACTCAAACTGTGGATAATGGGATACATTTATTCATGTGCTTATGCTATTACAGTACAATGCACTCTGACATCACAGATGATGGCACAGGAGCCATATCCTTCAGATTCTCCTTGTCAGAAAAAAATCTGCCAGGGCATTCCTCACAGCCTCCCCTGCTTTCTTCTTCTCTTTCTCTTCAAGGGGGCATGAGCCACTTCCAAATGGGGTAGGCACAGTCAGCCAGTATCAGGGGCCCGATCTGCTGGCCTGTGATGTTGATGCTGGGGTTCCCTGGCACATAGAGCCAGCCTCCATGGCCTCGTAGATGAGAGAAAGTTTAAAGGGGCTTGGGCGCTTTAAATGCGCACATAGGCTTTCTGCCGCTGCTAGCGTGTAGCTGCGCAGCTTCGCATCCGCCTGCCGGCAAAAGAAAAAAAAAGCCGCGGTTTGGGCCGCCCGTGCGGAAGCTGCCTCTCTTTTGCAGCGTCCTCCGAGGCGGCGGTATGGAAGCTCCGGGTCCGAAACGGACCCAGGTGAGGCGTCTTCACTGCCCCCCGTGTGGAAGCTCCAACACCTGAAGCACGCCCCCGGGCGGGGCCGTCTGGAGGCTCCGCATTCAGCTGGAAACACCTCCAAGACGTCCTCCCCTGCCCGTCTGAACCCGCCCAGTTTTTTACCTAAGAGGACACTTCTCTAGGAATTTCTAGGTCCTCCAGTGCAACTCTGTGGTCACTGTCTGACAGATACTGACATAAACTGCACTGTAGCCCTGGTGGCGCAGTGGTTAAATGCCTGTACTGCTGCAGCCATTCACTCGAAACCACAAGGTTGCGAGTTCACAGACCACAAAAAAAAGGGCCCAAGCTCGACTCAGGCTTGCATCCTTCCGAGGAGAAGCTAAAATGAGTACCCAGACTGTTGGGGGCAAATTAGCTTACTTGCTAATTAGCTTACTTGCTGTTCACTGCTATGATCTTTGGAATAGCGGTATAAATAAACAAATTAAAAACATATTATTACAAATGCCTAGTAAGGTATTCTCTCTAGGAATCTCTAGGCTCTTTTAGTGAACTTTAGTTAAAGTTGACCATAGAGTTTCACTAGAGGACCTATATATTCCTAGATGGAACATAATCAAATGTGTGAATAATCAAGGCTGCAAAGATCAAAGCTGCAAATATGCAGGGATGAGTGTAATTAAGAAATGGGGGAAGAAAACACCTGGGTTCTAGAACAGATCAAGCCAGAACCCCAGAAGCCAAGATGACTAAAATGAGGCTGCCGTACTTCAGCCGCATCATGAGAAGATGCAACTCCTTAGAAAAGATAATGATGCTATCTGGAAGATAGAAGGCAGGAGCGAGAGAGGAAGACCAAACACCAGATGGATAGACTCAATGAAGGAGATCATAGGCCTGAACCTGCAGGAACTGAGTAGAGAGGTTTAGAACAGGGAAACATGGAGATGTCTCATTCACAGGGTATCCATGAATAAAACTGATTCAAACACAACTAACAAGAAAAAAAATTCTGAATAACCAAGTATAATATTATTCTCTTAAGGAATGATTTCTATCCCTCCTTTAGGTAGTGAACACACTTCTCTGTTTGTGATACACTATGCAATGCATATTTTGTGTATCTCGTGTGTATCTTATCTATGTGTGCAATGTAATGTATATCTTGTGATACACAGTCTAATGTGTAGAGGGGCTGTGCACTATAACAACTACTACTGTTATTAAACATAGATCCCATCTTTCCTCATAGGAGTTCAGGGAAACTATCAGTTTACATAAAAGCATTCAATGAAGATCATGTTACAAATATCTAAAATCATAAATTACAAATATCAAGTTACAGTGAAAGAGATATAAACAGGCAGCAGTAGAGGATGAAAGAAATGCATGTTCTCTGAAAGTGTCTACATGAGGTATGTTTTGTGTGTATTTAAATGTAATTTATCTATCTGTTTGTTAGAGATATATATTGGATATATGAAAAGAGGCAAAGATTTGCTATAACTCCTGAGCACCTACACCTGATGTTTTTGCAGATGGGCAACTTCCCTTCAAAAAGTACATTGCTTTTCATGCAAGGATACAGTAAGCAGAGATAAAATGAACATTCCTGCCATGCAACTCCCTCACAAAATGTGAAGCAGCCTTTAGGCTGTTTTACACAGAAACTTTTGCATGGTTCAAGTTTGTAGTACAAATGCAATATCTGTATTAACCAGAATGCATCTTCTCCTTATAAATCCCTGCAGAACACAACAGGTTCAAAGATTATGTTAATCTCATATTGAAGAATTCCTGCATGCTTGCATTTATCAAGTGTGTGTGTGTGTGTGTGTGTGCATGTGCACCTTCCAGTTGCCAGTTGACTTATGGCAACCCCATGCATTTCTTAGGGTTTCTTAGGGAACGGATACCCAAAGGTTGTTTGCCAGTTCCTTTCTCTGAAATATAACCTAGCTCTATAGCATAGAAAGCCAGAGTGGGGTAGTGGTTTCAGTGTTAGACTACAGCCCTGGAGATCACGGTTCAATTTCCTGCTTGAGCATAAAAACCAACCTGCGGCAAGTCACATTCTCTCAGCCTCAGAGGATGGCAATGGCAAAGGCAAACTCCCTCTGAAGAAACTTGCCAAGAAAACCCTGTAGTAGGTTCGCCTTAGGGTCATCATAAGTAAAAAATGACTTGGAGGTACACAACAATAACAACAACAATAACAGCAACAACCGCATCTGGTATTCATTGGTGGCCTTCCATCCAAGTACTAGCTAGGACTGGCCCTCCTTAACTTCCAAGATCAGATAGGATCCACTGCTTTTAGGGTCTTTAGGTCCTGGGCCAGTGGGGTGTAGTAGTTTTGGTTTTGGACTAGGACTCTGGAAGATGAGGGTTCAAATCCCTGCTTGTCCAGAAAAACCTACTGGGTGACCTTGGGCAAGTCACACTTTCTCAGCTCAGAGGAAAGCAACCCCCTTCTGAACAAATCATGCCAAGATAATCCTGTGATCGGTTCACCTTAGGGTCTCCATAAGTCAGAAATGACCTGAAGACCCACAACAACAATTTACCCATCAAATATTTTTGCCTTTCTGCAGAAGCTGCACTTCTCCACTAGAGGGCAGTGGGCCCCGGTTTTTCTGCTGCACAGTCACTACTCTTCCTATATAAATACTGTACCTTCCTTCTACATAGCTGTACAAGGTCTTTCTAGACAAACAGTTTATATTCTGGTGGGTGGTTTATTCAAGTAGAGAATAAATGGGCTTGATTCATGCTTGGTTCTCTCTCTTTTGGGTCTCCAGACTCAGATTTTCAACCTGATGAACAAAGAATCCTGTGGCTGCTTTGAGATGGGTGGTTCCTAATGGTTTTAATAATAGCTCTGCTGCTGTAAACTGCTAGTGGAATTGCAATTTGTTTTCTACAGCACTGGGAAAAACGAAAAAAGCAAGAGGGTACCTTTTTTAAAAATCATTTTTAAAATTAAGATTTTTAGCAGTCTTGTATCCATTTAACCCGGGGTGGGCAACGCCAGGCCCTCCAAATTGCCATGGGCTATGCTAGGAACCAACAAGGAATTCTGATAATAAATGTACAAAGAGCAAAAATCCTGATATACCAACAGTCTGAGACTCAGAATTATATAGCAAGGTATGTATTAGTGCTACTCTGTAACCATATTGCTAGTGTAATGGTCAATGTAAATTACTGTTCCAGTAGTCTTGGAAGCTAGTCTTTGTCCTTGGAGCTGCCTGGTGCCACGCAGGGTGCCAAAGATGCCCCAAAAACTGGGGAGGGGAAGAATGTGGCTAGAAGTCTACTTCTGGTTTTATATGAAGAAAGTCCTCTGTACTTTTTAAATGTTAAACAGGCAGGTCTGCCTGCAACCTATTTGAAGGGTGAGTTTTAATATTTGGAGTAAAGAGAGGCAATTCTTTTCTTTTCTGGCCAGAGAAAGAAAGGTGGTCTGTGGGCTCCATATACATTCCCAGGACCACTCCACCGAAATGCACAATATACTATACTTGTTGCAAGCTGTGACCTCACTGGAATGGAAATATATTGGATTGCAAAAGAGGGGTTCCTGTTGAGATGCAAATGGACATTAAATTTTCTGGACTTTGAAAATCTCCCTATGGCCGCATGGCCAGAAGGAGGAGGAGCCTGCCTGCAAAAGATATCCTCCCCATCATACCATCTTTACTAAGGACTGAAACAATATGCAGGCACCTGACTAACATCCAATTGTTTTTTCCTCCTGTTTGGTTTGTAACATCTTGCCTGATGAAGAAGCCCATAGAATCATAGAATCGTAGAGTTGGACGAGACCACAAAGGCCATTCAGTCCAATCCCCTGCCATGCAGCAACTCACAATCAAAGCATCCCTGACAGATGGCCATCCAGCCTCTGTTTAAAAAGCTGCAAAAAAGGAGACTCCACCACTATCTGAGGGAGTGTTTTCCACTGTTGAACAGCTCTTACTGTCAGGAAGTTCCTCCTAATGGTGAACTAGAATTTCTTTTCCTATAGCTTTCATCCATTGTTCCATGTTCTAGTATCTGGAGCAGCAGAAAACAAGCTTGCTCCATCTTAAATGTGACACCCCTTCAGATACTTAAACAGGGCTGTCATGGAGCTTAGAAAGCTTTCAACAAGTATATTGTGCATTTCGGTTGGCCAATAAAGGTATCACTGATGGATTTATGTGTGTATTTGTTAAATGGCCAACACAACTACCCCTACATTTTTTTTGTATTGTAAATTACCACTTTCAGTAAGGTAAGTCCTAGTGCAGTTCTGGTTGCCAGATTTTAAAATGGTGATGGCTTCTTCTGTAACCTTAATAGTTGTGCAGAAGCAGGAATTTCAGCAGGTAACAAGCAAACCTTCTGAAATCCCCTTTTCTGCACAACTATTAAAGGTACAAGAGCCCTCTCCAGCTTTCCCTCTGGCAACACTAAATGCAGACCAGTTCTTGTCTATCTTTTTATTATCTCAGGTGGCTTCAACTGTTGAGGTATTTTTCCACAGCTCTGCCCGCATTTCTCATGGGGAGCTTTCCCAGGTCCTGATTTTTTTCCTAGAAGAGGCCTTACCTTGATTTTTCCTGACTGGATTTGAAAGGACTTGAACATATCTAACCTGAAGAGACTTATACTGCTAATGCTAACTTCCCCTATAAACTTCACTTCTCAGTGGAACATAATAACGGCCCATCTGAAGGACATGATCTTCTGCAATTTTCTTTCTTCTTTTCTCTGAAATAAAGGGTCTAAGCATATTTATTTACTTAAATACTTCCTGATAGTGAATGAGGATACTAGTCCAAGAAGACAAGTTTTTCAACATTTCACTCAGGGTGCCAATATCATTTACTAGGTCTAAAGTGTGTTTGGGCTCTTGTAAACTTTGAAGGTCATGAACCAAAGAGCATCAGTGAGGTGTCATGGTAATGGTGTTGGATTGGGACTTTTGAGATCCAGGTTCTAATCCACAAAGAGCTAGGAAACTCATTGGATGAACCTGGCCAGTTATTTTCTATTTGTAATCTACCATACAGGATTGTTGTGAGGATAATATAGGAAAGAAAAGAGCCATGTCTGCTGTCTTGAGATCATTGGAGGAAAGATGGATTTGAATGCAAATAATAATGAAAATGTCAGTGAGAATGCTATTTGACTAGCTGACCCTTGCTTCATACCCTATGTTTAGTTATAAAATGAAATGGCAAGTGGAAAGTGGTTACCTTTTTCTGATTGGGCCTTTTTGTTTTGTCGTGTTTCAAAATGTGGCATCTCTTGTCATGTAATTGCCAATTTAAAATTCAGGTACAGTGGACCTTTCCCATCTGCAGAGGTTTGGTTCTGAGACATCCAGCAGATGGCAAAAAAAAAAAAAAAATGTGATCCTGAAGCCTCAAGTGGATCCTTCATGTCAGTGCGTTCACATGCATGTGCCACCATTGAATAATATGGAGTATTGCAATTCGCAGATGCTGAAATCTGCAGAAATTCAATCCACCAATATAGAGGATTCACTGTATATTTACACTGTATTTCGCTAGATAAGCCAAGCAAGGCTGTCTAGCATCTACCCCAGATGTTACCAGTCTTTTGGTTGGGCCTTGCATTGGGGTGGTGTATTTGGAATTCTAAGGAAGGGTTGTGGGCACTGTCATAATATGGCTGTCATGGGAAGTACTTATTATTATTCATAAAATGGCTGTTGTGGTGGTGTGGCCAAGCATAAAATGCTCATTTCATAGAATGTAAACTAATGAGGCTTAAAGACATGTAACTAGCCCAAGACTGAATAGGAGGCAGAAGTGACATATGAGCCCCTGAACCTAAAAACACTTCTTTGAACTCATGGTTCTGTACTACAACAAAATTTTCACAAAAAGTTAAATTGGTAGAGCTAAAATCAGAACTAACATGTGTACAGTTGGCCCTCCATATCCATGGACTCAATCATTCATGGTTTGATATTTTTTTTAAAATAAAAGTAAATTCCACGAGGCGAGCCTTGATTTTGCTATTTTATATAAGAGACTCCATTTTGTTACATCACTTATGTAACGGGACTTGAACATCCACAGATTTTAGTATCCATGGCAGGTCCTGGTACCAAAACCCAGAGCATACCAGGGCATACTTTATCTTATCTTAAGTAAGAAATAATCCAAAGACATGTATGCAAAACACTGTCTTTTTCCTCTTCTACCATTCCAAAAGCTAATCTGGCTTTTCTGACCCTTCTCCACTCCTGTACCAAGCAGTCCTAACAAGGTTCTCCTCTGGCCATCTTCACCTGTGACTGGCACACCAACTTCATTTCTTAAGAATTATATGAGCTTCCATGTAAAGCCTGGGAATACATGGCACAGTAACAACAACAACAACAACAACAACAACAGTAATGAGAATGGTGGCCACAGGCCCTCACTTCACTTTGAAGCAATTGTAACTGCTAAGATGATTATATTTTTAGAAGATTATATATAGAGAAGGGTGCTCTGGGATACTTCAGGGGGTACATATTGTGAGATAGTGGAATCTCCAGAACAGTGCTCCACAACAAAACTCAATGAGAAAGCAATTAAAGTTTATTGTAGGAACAAGCAGAAGTATCCAAAACACACTTTTTTGTCAGGAATGAGATGTACAGTCCCCAATGGGTTATATAGTCCCAAGAAAATAACCCAACCCATAAAGCCATCAAACAAGTTAATTGGACAGCACTTTCCCGCGCAGTGAAGAATCTCCTCCCAGTGATGTAATGCCCTCCAGTCCGGGAACTTTGGCACATTTTCAAAACAATTAAGTTCCCACAAGGCGTTATCTTCACGCTGCACCTGTAACCTTGAAGCATAGACATTTCAGCTATAACTAACCTGAGCAATATTAATATCAACAGAAATACAATACCCATCATTCCCCACCCCCCCAGTATGTACATAGCAGCAACATACTATATTAGCAGCAGGTTTAAGTGAATTGAGTAATTTGTCTATTCTATTAGCAACATACACCTACAAGACCGTTCCCCCCCAGCACGAGACACTCACTGCTAGCCGGGTAACTCCCTTGCATTCCAACCCAACACAGAGCCAGAGCCCGTCTACACTTTCCTGTTCTTCTATTAACCCCTTGCTACCTTACCCTAATAATCTCTAACCGACCTCAGTTTAAAACCCTCAAATGAATACATGAATGCATCTCAACTAATATTCCATCCTTCGTCCTTACTCTTAACCCATGACCTATAACTCTAATGCAGAACCCCGAATGAATAACTGAATGGGGGGGAGTTCTGACACATATTTTGCCCATGCTCATTGTATAGGCAACCTTTGTATGCACACAGTTGTGGATACACATTATGGGCCCTTGGTTCAGGGGGGGGCTATCTTTCCAGCCATTTCTCTTTGAAGATGATGGAGACCTGGCTCTATCAACTTGTAAAGATTAGTTTCTGTCTGTTCTCCTTTCTCAAAATCTTCTATTTTCCCTCTTCCCTTCTCTGTTTCTTTCTGCCTGTGTCTCTGTGTTGGCTCTCTTCCTTTGTGTGCTTCCTTTCCCTTCACTGCTTGTGTGCATCTGTGGTGTGTGATAAAAGAAGGATGTGGTACTTCCAGCTGAGACTTTAATTCACCATCACTAAATTTTATAAGGCTCCATACAATGCTGTCCTCCACTTGTAGTTCTTGCTTTTTCTTTCATTACTACTTCAAACTTTTTCTTACTGTGGAAAATCTATCAAGAAGAAAAAATACAAAGTAATTGTGCAGTGCCTTCTAAAAGCTAGTGCAAGGACTTCTTCATCTGGAAATCTTAGAGAGACAGACAGAGAAAAACACAGGGGTGGGTTGGAGTGTTCCCTATAATAATAATTTGTTTTATTTATATACCGCTATTCCAAAGATCATAGCGGTGAACAGCAAGTAAGCTAATTAGCAAGTAGACTAATTTGCCCCCAACCGTCTGGTACTCATTTTAGCGACCTCGGAAGGATGCAAGCCTGAGTCGAGCTTGGGCCCTTTTGTTGGTCTTGAACTCGCAACCTTGTTGGTTTTGAGTGAATGGCTGCAGTACAGGCATTTAACCACTGCCCACCAGGGCTCCATTTAACCACTGCCGCACCAGGGCTCTAATTTAATGACTTACCATGTTCCTATAACAGCTTTTAAAATAAATAAATCCAAATGAGCCTCGAATGCAAAAAAGAAGGGGACTCCTGGTGCAGATGTCCCAGTCAGGACAGTTCACTAGAACTTTCTTCAGGTTCTCTTGGCATAGATATTAACAGTAGAAACTTGCCAAGAAAGCAATGGGAACATGTCTATTTCATTTAACTAACCTTGACAGTGTCCTTTTATCTTCACTGTCCAAGCAGTAAATTGATACCATCTCAGAGAGCTCCAGTTTGGCCTTTCAGGACTTCCCACTGTGGACTCATGTCAAGCATTGCTGATGTCAATCTGAATTGCTTCCAGTTCCTTTGATCCTTTATTCTTTTGCTCACTCACATTTATGCTGCACTTTTCTTGTAGCCTCTGGTTCAAAGAAATACGTTTCACCATCTAAGTTTTTAGTTTGCAGAAGTCACATAGACTATCTCAGCTTCAGGGCAGCTCTTCTGTTTCTATTAAGGACTCAAGGCCATGCAAAGGTGTCTTATGTGAAGGCCTCTGCTAGTGCCCACCAGCTATGTAAGTTGACCGGTCTTGAGCAAGGCTCCCAAAGGCATTTCAGTCTATGCAAAGTAGAAAGATGTGATCAGCTCGTCAGTTAAAATGACTGTTGATGCACAGGTATAGAGTGAGGTTGTGGTGCACACAACAAATCTTGCTCAAACATAAAACCAAACATAAACTCCCACACAGGGGCAGCTTCACCTAACAAGAGAAAGAAAGAAGTTGGTAGCATAAGTTTTTGTAGATTTAACTCTTCTTCAGCTGCAACATCTTAAAAGTCTACGAAGCTTTCTACCAAATTCATTCTTTCTCGAAGTGTGAAGATGCTACAAGGTCCAGACTAACATGGCTATGCCTTTGGATTCTATAATGATGAGGTGAAGAATTTCCCATGGATATTAATAATTTTCTATACACATACACAATCATATGCACTGTGTGCACACACTCTCTCAATCACAGGAGATCCCCCACAACTTATAGGAGTCCATTGGTGTCTTAAACTGTATTATTTATCTATCCTCCATGAACTTTTAATAGCTTTTAACACCCATTCTGGAGACTTTCACGCTATACAGTTATAACACTGTGTTTTCCACTTTAAGTGTCATGGCTGTATCCTCTGGCTCCTGAGGTTTGTAGTTCAGAAAGGCCTGAAGTTTGCTGGCTGAGAAGTCTAAATGCCCCTCTTTAAACTGCCATCCAGGGATTGCATAGGATGGAACCACGGCCGTTACACTGTAGCAGGGCAATTACTCTGTTGTGTGAATGGCCCTTTGGTTGATAAGACATTCCAAAGAAATCTAAAAGAATTTACTATGGTAAGTCTTTGTCTTGTGTTTTCTCTATTAGTACTGGGGTTTTAAGAAGGGGGCATTTTGCATTAGGTCACGGGAAGCATGAAGTATGTTGCTTGGTTCTAATTGTAGTACAAAGCATTTGCAAAGTCTACAATAAGGCTCTAGAACCTTATCGCACTCACAGTTTTCCCATTACGTTCCTGTTAACAAGGCGGACAGATCAGGAAACGGGCGATGACGACGAACGCTATCGCATTAAGTCTTCTTAGCGTTATGTGAATGCGAAAGAACATGCTATCACACACCGCTAATGGAGAGAAACGCCTGTTGTCGTTTTTGGACCTCGCTGTGAACAGATATCACCGCACAGCCAGGTCCCATCCCGATGACGCCCCGACCATCCCCTGTCTTTGCGCATGTGCAGTTTACATTTATTCCTGGGTTTATGGATATTTAAGCGTACTATCTTTGTGTTGCCCTAATTGTCCTCTATTACCAGGGATAAATGATAGGATAAATGTAGAATAACTGTTGGACAAATGCAGCACAAAAACTAAGCCCAAAATGTAGGACGTTTCAGAAAAAGGTCCACCACATTTTTGGCTTACTTTTGTCCTACATTGTCTACTAGTTTGGTCTAAAATTTGTCCTACATTTTCTCAATGGTTAAAAGAGGACACTTATTCCAAACCTACCATACCTACCTGAAATCTTTTCTGGTATCAAAACACTGTTCCTGCTTTTTTTCATCTAGACATGTCTAGATTTCTATAATTTGGGAGGAATGAAAGTCGTTAAAAAATCTTGCAGGGCAACTTGGTAAAGGAAAGATATCATGATGGCCCGTCATAACTGTAGGGAACAGATGGGGAGCACTTGGAACGCCTAGGATATCGCACACAGAGGATTTTCCGTTCTCATAACGTTTACTGGTGAGAGAGACGGAAGAGAATCGTCGGGGACATTTTACGTGAACGGAATGGAACGGGACCCATTGCAAACGTCTCTGTAACGAGGCTATGCGATAAATCCGTTCGTTCTGTTACCATTGAGCGACCTCGGAAACGTTACAAACGTTGTGCGATAAACTCCCAAGATCATAGAATACCCGTCCAAATAAGGCAACAAGAAGAGGAGTTGTTCCCAAAGAGAGAAGCCCCATGTTGTGCTGAGGAATTTATGCTTTTTATATATTTTCCCTCTTTCCATATTTCTTAAGGTCACCTGTCATATAAATTGCAAGTTTACAAAATACATATTAGAGGTTATTTCCACAAAGGGTAATAAAATACTCTATTTCTAACTATTGGCACTTCATCCTGACTCTTCTATGGCCATAGGAATAAAAATGCTTGAACTATATGCATGTGTGACCTGAGCAAGACAGTTTGGGCAGGGTTAAAAGCTCTCTTGGGTTGCTCCACACTGCAGAATAATCCAGTTTGACACTACTTTAACTGCCATGGCTCAATGCTATGGAATTCTGAGATGGTAGTTTGTTTAGGGCACCAGAGGTTTGTAGTATTGAATAAAAATATTTTGTTTGTTTAGTAGCTCTCCTTATGGTAGTGAGTTTTGCAGTTCAGCTTTCATTGATAATGAATTTTTACTCTTCAATGCTATGTGATTTCTTGTTAATCATACTTTTTTCCCTTCTTTCATCAACTTTCCCATTTTCAGCTTCAGGTCTGCCTAATCAAAAGACTGCCAGCCATGAGTACCATACATAGAATATCATTTTCTAGAAATCAGAAATCTAGGCTGTCAGCTAATTTTCTCAAAATGAATCTCATCAATTAACAAAAAATATTTTCAGAAGCCAGACAAATCTAGGACTTCATTCCATCTTTCGCCACTCTAGCCATTCGCAGCAAGATCAAATGAAGCCAGAACTGGAGAGTAGGATAGGATACCATACAGCATAGGGTAACCCCCTTCTACTCTTCCTTTTCCCAACTTTCTGTCCTGGAAGGCAAGTGAAAGGGCAAGATAGGCACTTGGGCCTCTGCTGGAGAAGGGGAGGAGGAGGAGGAGGAGAAGCGAGAAGCAGCAGCGAAGAGGCTATTTCCTGCTAAAATGTTAAAATATTGAAAATATACATGATGTGTGAATGAAAATATGCATAAAACAAACAAATATTTGTTCGTATATTATGTGCAGTGGGTGGAGCTTGATATCAGCAGTAGAGATAAAAGGGTCCACCAGGGCAATAAGTTTGAGAACCACTACCCTAAAGCTCAGATCGCATCTGATCTTAGAAGCTAGTAGAGTCAGTCCTGGTTTGTACTGAAGACCATCAACCAATACCATATGTGATCTTGGGATATATTCAGAAGAAGGAACTTCTTTTTAGGTGTAGTGCCTGAGGGCAGGGAACCGTCTGACTAAAAATTTTATTGTACAGGCTGTGTAAATTTACAGCGCTTTATAAATAAAGGTTAATAATAAGGAACTGGCAACCACTTCATACAGTTGCATAAGTCGACACTCAACTTGAAGGGACATGCCACGCACTCAGCTATCAAATGTACATGAGCCCTATTTGTGTGAATTTGCAGATGATCACTCGAAGAACTACAGTTACAGATAAGCAACTTGTCCTTTCCATGTGGCAATTATACATGTCCATATTACCCAAATGATGTTTCTGTTAAGGGAGTAGTCCTTAATAGCTGCAATTTCCTGATATTTGGAGCTTGCGCTGAACAGGGAAACCTGTTAAACAGAAAGTTGATTGATGTTCTAATTTGGTTAACTGAATACTAGTTTCGATTTTTAATCACATCAGTCTAGTCTGTTCATGAAGATAGCAGTTGCTCAACATGTGTTGGTGTTGTGTTGTGTGTGTGTGTGTGTGTGTGTTTCAGGGAAACATATTTGTCCTTCTATCTGGCTCCTATTGTGGAGATACTTTCTGAGATCACTTTATTACATGATAGGTTCAGAGCATGTGTCATTAGGTTTGACAGACATGCAGAAAGAGTAAAGGGAAGTAATGGAATTATTCTTCTTGTTTTAAATATGGAGATAGTTGACAAGTTAGACAAACTCATGAGAGACATCATTCTTCTTTGGTGTGCCAGAGTATTTTTGGCGTGTTTGATTTTCTGACAGATGATGGATAATGGATGTGCTGCTACCGTTATCTCAATGAGGCTAGCTTGCTTTGCCTAAAATGGAATGTGCATAGACCTTTTCTTTGCTATGTTGCTCTGTAATGTTCTGTGCCAAAGGTGATGCTGACTAATAATGGGACTGGAAATCGAATGTGACCCATCATAGCTGCATGTAAATCAAGGAGTTAGAGGCAGCTCAATAACCTGAATTCTCTGGATTTTCTGAAATTCTAATTGAAGATGTACAAAATTTGCAGGTGAAATTGTGGTCCATACTGTTGGTCTGTGATAAAATACACATCCATCAAGAAAAGAATAGGACCGAGAGTTAAGGATTCAAAAAGTGATTTTTTGGGGGGGTGGGGGGAGGTCAATTCCTGGAAGGAAAATATCCGGCAAGCGAGAAGCAGTGCTACAAATATGCACCTCTAAAGTCAGTACAATTCATAGTTTTTGTGGGTTTTTGGGCTATGTGGCCTGTTCCAGAAAGTTTCTTCCTGACGTTTCACCAGCATCTGTGGCTGGCATCTTCGATGCCAGCCACAGATACTGGCGAAACATCAGGAAGAACTTTTCTGGACCTGGCCACTAGCCCAAAAAACCCACAAAAAACTATGGATGCTGGCCATGAAGGCCTTCAACTTTACATCAGTACAATCCTTTCCCTAAAAAATAATTGGTGGGCAGCCTATCACCAAATTTGAGTGATATTAAGGCAGCCTTTGTAACTGGACCTAAAAATGTTAATCACCAGGCAAAAAGTTCTCATGTAATATAAAGAGAAGAACACTCTGAACCTATGTGTATTTACCATGGAATAAGCCCCCCTGATTTCAGTAGAACCTGCTACTGAGAATAGGTTGGAGCCAGAGTAAGTTAACTGGAATAGATTCCACTGGGTCTATTTTAAGTAAGTATAACTTGTCTGGAACCAACTCAATGGTTTTTGGTTCACAGTTTAAGTCTTAAACTTGAAAATCACTTGATGACTACAACTTCAAGTGGCAAATCTCAGGAATTGACCAGACAGTACTAATCTCTTTCAGGTTATTCTACAGTCTCAGACACAATGCTTGTCATTTGTGCTATTTCATATGATGGATTTTCAGATTTGAAGTATTTTAAATTCCGAAGACTCAAATGTCTACTCAGGTGGATGGTTGACCACATGTGCAAGTACCATAATTTGCTTATAGTTGTTGCATGTGTCATTCGGACAAATGTTTCAGAACTACTTCTTCCACTTCTCTCTCTGTTCCTCTCTGTCATTTGTAACACTTCCATGCAATAACAGTTGCAAATATAAAATTGCTGGTATCGAGGTAGCCATGCTGGCCATACAGCAAAACGAAACCATTCCAAAATCCATAATGGACAGACCTTTTATTGGCCATAAAAATACACAAACACATAATGTAGCTTTCGAAGTTCCACTAGTTTCTTGATCAGACAAAAGATGTTTTAAACACTCCAGGATAAAAATTATATGTTGGAGTCACAGGTCTGCATTTTGTTCAGGTGTTGCTCTGCTGTAGTTCAAGTTGGCTGGGGTTACTTTACTGCCGCTACTGTCTTTTTTCTCGGTCCCCACGTAGTCAAAAAAGGAGGATGGTGCATCTGACTAAAATTACATTCAGCTTAGAAATAGCTCTCTTCTAAGTTCATTTTGGTTGTTTCTTGTTGTCCCAGTTTGCCTGCTCCCAGGATTAAGGTAATTACTGTACAATTTAAAACAAATAAAACATAGTAAAAACATTCAAAAGGTTAAAATGCAAGTAAATTGTCAACAGCATTAAAAACAGTGCTGTTGGCATATGACAAGAGAGGCTCAGGCCCATGGTTTCTCTGACTGAGTCTATCCATCTGGCATGCAGTCTTCCTCTCTTTCTACTGCCCTCTACTTTCCCTACCATCATTGTCTTTTCTAATGGGTGGTGCCTTCTCTTGATAAGTCCAAAGTATGACAACCTCAGTTTAGTCATCTTGACTTCTAGGGAGAGTTTAGGCTTGATTTGTTCTGGGACCCATTTGCTTGTCTTTTTGGATGTCTATAGTATCCTCAGCACTCTCCTCCAGCACCACATTTCAAATGAATAGATTTTCTTCCTATCTGCTTTCTTCACTGTCCAGCTCTCACCTCCACACCCCATCGTCATATATGGATGCAAAAACTGGACAGTAAAGGAAGTAGACGGAAAGAAAATCAAAGCATTTGAGATGTGGTGCTGGAGAAGAGTTCTAAGGATACTCTGGATGGCCAAAATGACAAACAAATGGGTCCTTGAACAGCTCAAACTGGAACTCTCCTTTGAAGCCAAGATGATCAAATTGAGGTTGTTGTACTTTGGCCACATAATGAGAAGGCATGGATTACTATAGAAAACAATGCTAGGCTAGATAGAGGGTAGAAGGAGGAGGAGGTGACCACAGATGGATGGACTCAATCAGGGGGGCCACAGGCATGGGTTTACAGGGCCTGAGCAGAGCAGTAGAGGACAGTCTTGGAGGTGCCTCAACCACTGGGTCGCCATGAGTTGGACTTGACTCGAGGGCAACTAACAACAAACAACAACAATGGGGAATGGGTTTGAACAATTCTAAAGTTTAGTGTTCAGTATATCTTTACATTTTAGGATTTTGTCTAGTTCTTTCATAGCTGCCCTTCCCATTCCTAATCTTCTTCTGATTTCTTGACTGCAGTCTTCGTTCTGATCAAGGTTTGATCCAAGGTTTGGGAAATCTTTAACTATTTTGATTTCCTCATTTGCTAGGTTGAAATTATGTAAGAAAACTAGGGAGTGAATTTTAAAAAGCCAGAATAAAATTCCTTTGATTGAAGTCAGCATTCCGCTCTATAGCTCTGTATGCCAAAAAAAGGAAAAAAAAAGATGAGGTAACTGAACTTTCTCCCACCAGCCGCTATTACTGTCCAACGGGAACGTGGCCTTGACTGCTAGGTAGCTGATCCCAGGGGTTTCACTATGAAAAGGAATGTAAGAATACATCCTAAGTGGCATGTGTTGGAATTCCCACCCACAAATGAATCACGCTATTTCTGAGTCACAGAAGGACACTGACCGTGGGGCCACCGAAATAGGTTCTGTGCTCCAAATTGGAATTATTCAATAGGCAGGCTAGACACTGAAAAGTGATGCAGTAGGTTAGATGCAGACAGTGGTGTCACAAGGGGTTGCAGGGGATGCAAACCGCACCAGGTGACATCCTAATGGGTGCGTGACACCAATGCTTCTCAAACATCTGCTTTTTGCAGAAACAGCTGTGGCATTCGCCTGCGTCCCATTAAAATGCTGAAGAGATGGTGTGTGCAGAGTGAGGCTCAGTGGGAGGAGAAAGAAGAGTTCCCAGGTTAGGTTTTTAAAATTAAAATTTCATTAAAATTAATTTATAATTCAACTTTTTTTTAGTTTTTATTTTCTTTAAAAAACATAATTTTTCCAAATTTTCACTTGAAGCACATTAAATTATGTCAGTGTAAATCCATTTAGGCTGTGTGTAATTTAAAAGTATAATTTTAATGGTGCCAGTTGTTTATGTCACAACTATTGCCATTACAGCATTCCCTCCACATTTGTTGGGGTTAGGGGCACAGGACCCCCGTGAAAATGGAAAAACAACAAATAAAAAAGCACTACTTTTTTTTTTTTTAACCTGAGAGACCACTTCTTCAGGAATCTCTAGATCATCCAGCACAACTCTGTGGTCAACATCTGCCAAAAGTCGACCATATAATCATACTGGAGGATCTACAAATGCCTAGAGAAGTGCTTTCTGTAGTAATCTCTAGAATGATCCTCCAGCGCAACTGTATGGTCAGTTTCCAGCAGAATCTCTCTGGAGGATGTAGGGGTTCCTAGAGAAAACATATTAATCAAATTCGCAAATAACCAAAACTGCAAAAGTCAAAGCGGCAAATGTGGAGGGCCAACTGTACATTCTATGATATATGGGAATAATGATTTATGAGTAACATTGGTACAGAAAAATATGACTAAGGATTCTGTATGATGTGATATAAGAGGAGGTCAGTGGGGGTGACACCATGAGTTACTGCACCAGCAGACACCAACCTTGGATGCAGACTATATGAGTTTATCACACGAAGGAGATCGAGAATTTATCCAATGAATATGCTGGAAAAATTGTGTAATTACGTGAAGCAATTTCACACAACATTGCACAAAACTCACCATTAAAGTGGCCACAAAAAAGCATTAACGGGCATCTTTTTACTTTTGGGATTTCAGTGACAGTGCATTTCCGATATCACTTTATTTGCGCAGTCACTCACCATTTTTGCTTTATTTGTGGGATGCTTTAAATGCACTTTAATTTCTCATTAATGCAGAAATTAGCCCCAGTGTGATAAACTCCTTAGTCTCGTTCAAAATGGAATACATTCTGGAATTTCACCTGGACAGAAAATAAAACCTCAAACACTCCTATAAATGTAAATTCACGCTTCTTAGTCAGGCTCAAAATGTAGGACATTCTGGAATTCCTCCTGGACAGAAAACAAAAGCTCAAAACACTCCTATAAATGTAAATTCGTGCTTCTTAATCAGCATGCACTGAGCGCACTGAAACCCTCTGACAGACACTGACCATAGAGTTGCACTGGAGGAGGTTCTCTCTAGGAACCTCTAGGTCCTTCAGTGCGACTTTTGGTTAAAGTTGACCATAGAGTTGCACTGGAGGACCTACATGTTCCTAGAGAGAACATATTAATCAAATCCGTTAATAATCAAATCCACAAATATCAAAGCCTCAAATGTGGAGGGATGAGTGTATTTCATAATTAAAATGATGAATTTTTTTAATGAAATAAATTTTCTACAAAATTATGAATACTATATAAATAAACAAAGTTGTAATATGTAATAAACTAATACTATTGTATTATGTACTTTTATTAATATTATCATAATATGTAATAAACTAATACTAATAAATGAAACTATGCAATAAACTATTAAGTTGACAGAAGTCCAAAACACGTTGCAAGAAATAACCCAGTCTGAGAGACTACTTTAGAATTGCCTTGGCTCAATGCCAGGGGATTGTGGGAAGTGTAGTTTTGTGAGACATTTAACCTTCTCTGTCAGAGAGATAGCTCTGATGCCACGATAAAACTACAAATCCCAGGATTCTCTAGCACTGAGGCAGGGCAGTTAAAGCGGTCTCAGCCTGGATTATTTCTCCTGTGTGTGTGTTTTGGACCTAAATTAACAGAAGTCCCAAAACACACTGCAAGAAGTAACCCAGTCTGAGACTGCTTTAACTGCCCTGACTCTGCGCGAGGCAAATCTTGGAACAGTCGCTTTATGAGACATGTAGCCTTCTCTGTCAGAGAAACTCCTGGTGCCACAATAAACTACAAGTCCCAGGATTCCTTAGCACTGAGCTAAGGGGCAGTTCAAGCGCTCTCAAACTGGATTATCATCTCTCTGTGCCGTGTGTATTTGGACCTTAAAAGTTAGTTAACAGAAGTCCAAAACAGACTCCCAGCCTGAGAGAACGTTATGAAGGCCTTTTGGCTCAACGCCGCAGAGAATTGTGGGAAGTGTAGTTTTGCGGGGCGTTATTATTTGAGCCTCCTCTGAGGCGAAGGCAGCCTGAGGGAGTGGGCGGGGCCAGGAGAGGCTCCTCCCTCTTACGTCAGAGGAGGAGAAGTGGCCCTGCTGCTGCTGGGTGTCGCCCGCCTCCTCAGTCAGTGCCTCCTGGGTCAGAAGAGAAGAGGGCCCGAGCGGCGCTTCCCTTCTCCTCTCCCGCCTTTCTCTCTCTCTCTCTCTGCAAAGGATGGTTTTGCCCGACGAAGAGCGCAGCGGAGGCGACGGCGACAGGCTCTTCTTCCGAGCCCCGCCGGAGCTGGCCCGCGACTCCCACGTCCCTTCCTTGGAAAAGTACCGGGACTTGTACCGCCGCTCCGTCGAGGAGCCCCACGGTGAGCCTCGGCCGCAGGCGCCGCCCTCCTTTTCCCGGACACGCCTCCCCTCCTCCTCCATTTTGAGCCTGACTAAAGAGCCTGGGTTTACATTGACAGGAGGGGTGCGAGCTTTTGTTTCCTGTCCAGGAGGAACTCCGAAACCTCCTCCATTTTGAGCCTGACTATATTTCTAAGACGGTTTTGCGGTTTTGTTTTCTGTCCAAAGCATGTCCTCCATTTTGAGCCTGACTAAAGAGAGTGGATTTACATTTGTAAGAGCGTTTTGAGGTTTTCTATCTAGGAGGAATCCCAGAATGCCCTCCATTTTGAGAAGCCAGCAGTTCATATTTCTAGGAGTCTTTTAAGTTTCTTTTTTTGG
Source organism: Sceloporus undulatus (assembly GCF_019175285.1). NCBI lineage: Eukaryota > Metazoa > Chordata > Lepidosauria > Squamata > Phrynosomatidae > Sceloporus > Sceloporus undulatus. The sequence continues at coordinate 42,450,007 of NC_056525.1, read as the reverse complement.
GGGGGGGGTTGGTGTCCTCTATTTTTTCGTGAACATCCTCCATTTTGTGGTGCCTTGTCCCTCGGGGTAACCAGACTCTTAACTGCAAAAGGAGGAGGACAAGGCACCACAAAAAGGAGGACATGGAAGAAAAAATGGAGGGCGTGACCAAAACAAAAGCTGAAAGCACTCCTATCGATATATAAGCCCATGCTTCTTAGCCCTGCTCAAAATGGAGGACCTTTTGGAATTCCTCCTGGATGGAAGAAGGCTGAAATGGAGGACGTGTCTGGGGAAAAGAGGGTGGTATCTGGAAGTTGTGGCCCTTGGGTGTCTGCCAGGGGCCTGGGGCTTGTCTGGCTGCAGTTCACCCTCTTCTCCTTTGCTGGGCCATGTGCTCTTTTTGTGGCTCTTCACGTTGTTGTGCGCCTTCTTACCAACTCATGGCAACCCTATTATGGGGTTTCTTGGCTCTTTTCTTCGGAGGGAGTTCACCATCGCTAGCCTCTGAGGCTGAGAGAGTGTGGCTTGCCTAAGGTCACCCATTGGGTTTCCATGGCAGAGTGGGGATTCGAACCCTGCTCTCCAGACTACTACTCCAACACTCAGATGTCTCAGAGCAGCAAGGCCGGTGACAGTTTCCCTCTCTGTAAACAGCCAAGTCTGATTATGACTCTGGAGACTAGGGTTCGAATCCTCACTCAAGCAGAAAAACTCAACCTTGGGCAAGTCACACTCTCTCAGCCTTAGAGGATGCCAAGGGCAAACCCCTCTCTGAGGAAACCTGCCAAGGAAACCCAAATGACTTGAAGGCACACAACAACAACAACAACAACAATCTGACACTGAGAGAGTGTGACTTGCCAAAGTGGATTTCTGTGGCCAAGTGGGGATTCGAACCCTGGCCTCTAGAGTCCTAGCCCAGCTCTCAAACCACTATCCCATGCTGGCTGTCATGGCTCTTCCTCCAGCCCCTTTCTTGGGGCAACAGGGTGGGTGCCAGTTTTGTGGTCCAAAGCAAGCCAGCAAGTGGTTTGAACCATGCAGGACCTTGTAAACGATGTGTTACCTTGGAGGTTCTACCAGGTGTAAAGTCAAGAATACTATATTTCTAACCTAGAAGGTTTGGGTAGTAATTATGGCATGGGTGCCCCTCTCTGCTTACTAAGCAAAGAGATCTTGTAGCACCTTTGAGACAATCGGCCAAAACATACTGTAGAAATAATCCAGTTTGAGAAAATTTTAACTGCCCTGACCCAATGCTTGGGGATTCTGGGAACTGTAGTTTTGTGAGACATTTAGCCTTCCTTTTCACAGAGCTTGGGTGCTGTGATAAACTACAGTTCCTACTTAGCTTGAGCATTCTGCACGCATCTCAGGAAATTGGCTCAAGTCTACAAAAACTCACGCTGCCAGCTTTTTTCTTTCACTTAGGTCCAAAACACACTGTAGAAATAATCCAGCTTGAGACTGCTTTACTTGTCCTGGCTCAGTGCTAGGAAAATTGTAGTTTGTTGTGGCACTAGAGCTTTCTGACAGAGTAGGCTAAATGTCTCAGAAAGCTCCAATTCCCAGAATTCCCTAGCATTGAGCCAGGGCATTTAAAGAGTTCTCAAATTGGATTATTTCTGCAGTGCGTTTTGGACCATAGTCTCCAAGGTGCTACAAGATCCCTTTGCAGACTGATTTTCCAGGTGAACACTGCTATATGCCTTTGACTTCCCTCCCTACTAGGATTACTGTTGCTGGTGGGTGTGTAGAGGGAAGCCCTTGTCAGTTCCACAACCTCAAGTCTTTTTAACCCTCTGCATCTTATATGTCAAGTTACAGAGTAGATTCTTCTTCTCTTGTTTGCTTGCAAATCTAAGTGTAAACCAAGCAGTGTGTCTGAGGACCTGTTGAGAGTCCAGAGCTGTACATTTGAAAACTACCAAGCTCAGTGCATAAATGTTTTAGTCCTTTCCTACTGCTTTTCTTTGACCATGCTAAACTACAGATACTTATCTGAATTTACAGTAAAACATAGTGGGCAATTGCCAGTATGGATGTAAAATCTTTTTCTCTTGTGTCTGTTTGTGTGTTTGTTTTTCCAAATATTGATGTGCTAAATGTACAAAACTTACACCAACAGCACCACCAAGAATTGATCAGTGTTCAGAGCTTTGTCTATGGAAGTAACATTTATGGACAGTGGAAGAACATGCTAACACTCTTGAAATTCTGTACCAGTTTGGGATATTCTGGGAGACCCATAGTATTTTCTATAGATTCTAGAATATTTATCTCCCACTAGGTTTTTGTCAGCATTATTTATTTATAGCTTTTACTGTATTTCCCACTTTACAACAGGAAAAGCTCTGAGGGTGGCTTATATATCAACAAAAGATGGGGCCTGCTCACAGATTTGCAAACTACAGTCAGCTCTGCTTATCCATGGATTTTTTATCCACCGATTGAAGCATCTATGGGTTGAGAATATTAAAAAAAGTTAAATTCCAAATAGCAAACCTCAAATTTCCATTTTATATTAGAGACACCATTTTCCTTTTCTGTTATATTTAATGGGACTTGAGCATCCACAGATTTTGCTATCCATGGGGGATAGCGGATAACAAAGGCCCACTTTATTTCTTTTAAATATAGTGGATTTTAGTAAGAAAATAGAGAACGAACACAGTATATTGATTTGTTATACAATTACAGAAACAAGAATATTGTATGCTGAATATTGGAGACATAAGGAAATGCTGGGTATTGAGGAGTGGATAGAGAAACTATGGGACCTGGTTACATCAGACAACTTGACCAATCTGTTGAAGGGACATCCACTACAGACATATTTGAAAACATGGAAACCTTTTGTGAATTATATGAAAAAAAGAACCTCAAAAGAAAAAGATAGTATGATTGTAGGCTTTGATGACCAAATAGGAAAGCATTTCTAAATTGAAGAATGTTGGTTATACAGTCATCCCTTCCGATTTGCGGGGGATCTGTTTCGGACTCCCCCCCCCCCATGAATCAGAAAAATCACTGATATTGGGATCTCATTGATTTCAATGGCTGGGTGCTCCTCCACCTTCCCACTTGCTTTCTGTGAGTAATCAAGACTGCAGATCCCAAGTTCACAAATGTATTATTATTTTTCTTGTTAATTAAGTTACAAAGATTTAGAAAAGTTAGGCCCTATACAGACAGACCAAAATAAAGCTGCTTTGAGTCACTTTGGAGGTGGCTTTGGTGCGGCTTCTGGACTCTTAGGACGCATGTATCATTTAAACAGCATACCTCCAAAGTGACTCGAAGCAGCTTTATTTTGGCCTGTCTGTATCAGGCCTTAGTTTGTAAAAGATGGATTAGCTATAGAGGCATACGAGGATGTTATAGTTGGAAATCATAGACAGAGTAATGTGGGAAGTCACTGGGGGGGCAGGAGTGGGGGGGGAAGGATGGTTTTATGTATGTATGTATTTTCTTTATATTTGTAGTCAATTTCATTTGGTTTATTTAATAAATGTTTTGTCTGACTTTTTTGTAAACTGATTTGTTAATAAAATTTATTTTAAAATTAAAAAATAAAATAAAACAAGGATTGGAAACTTGTGGCCCTCCAAATGTTAGACAGCAGCTCCCATCATCCCATACCACTGGCTGTGTTGGGAGTTGCAGTCTAGCAATCTCAAGTTGCCTAACTCTGATTTAAAAGACAGAACACAATTATTTTAAAAAAAAGATCAGGAGAGAAAAAGAAAGAACATCAAACATCAAGTTTAAGTTCTTCATGTAAGTCGGTTCTCCAGTTTGGGGGAATGGCTGCTAGGTGGTAGTTTGTAAGAGGCAAAGCCTAATGAAGGTGACTTCTTGGGGGCTAATGGTGGCTCCTCTTCTTTTCTTAATCATGAATTAGATTAGCTAGCGACAATGCCTGGCTTCCTTTGAGAGCTCCAGAACTGGCACAGAGCATTGAGCAGGATCTGTAGGACTCTCCTGGTGTTGTCTAGGGATTAGAATATATATATATATATATGGTTTCAGAGTTTTAACAGTCAATGGACAATAGTCAGTGGACCCTGGACAAGCAGAGGATTTTTTTCCAGAAGGAATGCCCTGGAAAAGTGGTAAACTACTTACTATAGAATCATAGCGTTGGAAGAGACCACAAGGGTCAGCCAGTCCAACCCCCTGCCATGCAGGAACACAAATCAAAGCTCTCAACAGATGGCCATCCAGCCTCTGTTTAAAGACCTCCAAGGAGGGAGATTCCACCACTCTCCGAGGGAGCGTGTTCCACTGTCAAACAGCCCTTACTGTCAGGAAGTTTTTCTTAATGTTCAGGTGGAATCTCTTTCCCAGCAGAGAGGGTCCTGTCCTCCTGTAATCTGGGTTTAGCTCTTCCTATTTGCTCCTGTAGGCAGGGACAAAGTTTTTCCTTTCTACAAAAGCGGTTTGAGAGTTTTCTTGGCCTTCCCTTGCTCCATCCTCAATATGACACCCCTTTAAATACTTAAACAGGGCTATCATATCACCTCTTAACCATCTTTTCTCCAGGTTAAACATACCCAGCTCCCTAAGTCCCTCCTCATAAAGCATGGTTTCCAGACCTTTCACCATTTTGGTCGCCCATCCATTTAAGACAGGGTGAGAATTGTGCAGCTTTCCAGATGTTGTTGAACTACAGGTCTCAGCAAGGATTGCCAGCTTAAAGAAGAACATTGTAAATTGCAGTCCTACAACATCTTTAGAACTGCATAGCTCTCATCTCTCTGGTACAGTATGGTTGTCTACTCTTAAACAATGTTGAGCTATTTCTGCATGGTACACTCTGTTTATTTATCTGTGCAGTTTGTGACAGTACAGTACAATAAAATTTAGCAGTGTTCTCCTAAACATATTGTTTTGGTATTTGATGGTACAGGTTCAAATACATACTTAGGTTCAGCCAGTGTAGCATTTTTGCTTCATCCAGTGGCTTGTGGACTGTTTGAAGAGCAATCAAGCATGTGGAATCTTTTGGTTTAACTGTCATCTATACAACTTCTTCAGAGGTGATCCTGTGACTTTGCTTTGGGTGAAGACCACTGATGGACTTGGGTTTGAATGTTGCATTCTCACATTCCCCTTTTCCAAAATTTTGCTGGAATCCTTATAGAAAAAACTTGTATTGCTGGGTGGAAGAAATATTTTTTCTTCCCAGATCTTGGGCCCATTACAAACAGGCCTTAAAGTACGTGCTCTGCGCGTACAAGGGTTAGGAAGGGGCGGTGCTTCCGCACCCCTTAAACCTAGTACGCGCTCTGCGCGTAGAAAATGATGGCGGCCGTTCCACACAGCTGCCGCCATCACTACTTCACAACTGCGCCGCCTCCAAATGAGGTGGCGTGGTTGTGAAGTATTGGGGCTGCGCCAGGGCACCTATGGCGCCCTTTCTGTGACCCCAGAAAGAGCTCTGTTTCAGAGCTCCTTCCTGGCTTTGCATCGCTGGGCACAGCCTTCAGACAGCTGCGCCCAGCGACGCAGAGGAGAAAGGGGCCAAGCGGCCCTTTTCTCCTCCTCCTCGCCGCCGTGGGGTGTCCTTGGGGCTTGAAGCCCTAAGGACACCCCTTTCCAGGCTGCGGTGAAGCGGCCTTTTGCCGCTTCCCAGCAGCCTGCAAAGTGGCGGATTAGCGCATCGTTAGATCGGCTAAACAAAAAAAAGGCCCCGATACAGCGGGGAAACGGGCGGGTGCACGCCGCCCCAAACGGGTGGTCTGTAACCCGCCTTAGATGATAAAAAGTTGCAAATGTGTTTAAAAGCAAGAAGGCATAGTTGGCTTTCTCCTACTTAAAGAGAGTATGGTCGTTTTGTTGTTGTGGTGTGCCTTTAAGTCTTTTCTGACTTATGGCAACTCTAAGGCAACTCTATCACAGGGTCACCCAGTGGTTTCCGTGGCCAAGCGGGGATTTGAACCCTGGTTTCCTGAGTCATAGTCCAACACTCAAACCAGTATTTCTCCCCGTAATTTAGCAACACACAGATAGGCACTGATCACCAGCTTAGAGTGAGCTGAACTTTTGCAATGACCTGAAAAAAATTACATTTTGCAGTACCGATTTAGTGAAGAACAGGTGAATCATTGGAGAGAAGTCATAAGAAAAACAATGGGTGTGATGTTGAGTTGTACAGTTTGGAAATTTATCTGTACCAGGAAGAAGTCTCCTACAATGGCTGTTGTCTTTTCCTTGATTTATGCAACTACTACAGTGAATGCTTTCCTTGAAGTGATTGCGAAAATGAGGAAGTGTGGTTAACTGTAGTTTTTAGTACTGTGTCTAGAAATGAGAAAGGACTAAGGAACCATGATAGAAATTGCTTACTGTGGTTAAGCATTCCTGGGTACATCCCAGTAGACCCAGAATTAACAACATGAAAGTGCATTCCATCTGTTCATACCTCAAGCATCCAGGTGTATTCAGAGAGAAAATATTTAGCCAGATTTCCATCTGTACCATTTTTCTGAATTTCAGTGTTAGAAAATATCATTGACCCTTTGTGTGATAGAATCTAGTGTAGACGTTGTAGTGACATTATCTGTCAAATGAATAAACAGTTCTTCTGTAAATAGTTTTATTTCTCAAACTGACAGCAGCAATTCTGGGATGTGTTTCCAGTGACGGTGGAAGGCACTTTATAAATTAGATTCTATTGGACATAATTTCAGGTTAGTGATGTTTGGAACACACAGAAACAGATTTTTATAGCACCTTGAGGACAGCAGATTTAATCATGGGTGGCACAAAGCTTTGTTGGCCAGATTGTGCTTCACCTTCATTTGCTACCCCTAAGGTTCTTTTGTGTTTGTTTATAGCAGCAAGCTGATCTGTTTAACACTCTGGAATTTGGGAAATACCATTGTCAAACAGTTTCTACAAAAAAGCAGAAGGCTACTGTGAAGCATTGTGTACTTTGGCATGTGCATTAAAAAGTATGTGGGTGGTGCATTGTGACTAGCAGTGGATATCTTAGTACATTGGGCCCTTGGTATCTGCTGGAGTTTGGTTCCAGGATACTTTGTGGATACCAAACCCCATGGATGCTCAAGTCCCATCATATATAATGGCATAGTAATATGGTGTCACTTATTTAAAATGGCAAAATCAAGGTTTGCTTTTTGGATTTTAAATTTTGTTTGACTTTCTGTGGATGGTTGAATCCATGGATGCAGAACTTGTGGATATAGAGGGCAAGACTGTAGATGCAAAGATTGATTTTAAGCATAGTTTTGTAATTAAAATTGGGAAGAAACCAAATAATTGAACATGATATATATTGGGCCTTTCCAAACACATACTTCCATGCAGTGTATGAAACCTGGCCATATATAACTTTAAGGTATAATGGTAAGTATGACACTGAGTACCGTAGTGGCTGGGAACAACAGTGGGACAGCTCTTTCTTTGCTGTTCTGCTTCTGAGTGTTCCAGAAGCACCTGACTAGCCACTGTGGGAAAACTGGATGCTGGATTAGATGGGCCTTGGTTCTGGTTTAGCACAGCTCTTAGATTCTTTTCGGCTTACCATTAAATAAATATAGTTAGGGTGGAGATACAAGTCTACATCTACCAAAACAAAACAAAACCAAATAAAACTATGTCTGCAAGCCATAACTATTTGTTTGTTAGAAATGGACTTAAGATATTACTGTGTAGAACTGGCAAGAGTTTTGCATTGATATCATCAAACTTTCCTTTTACTAACAACGCAATCCTGTGCATGCTAACTTCAAAGTCCTATCGACTTAAGTGGGGTTTATGTGCATAGGAAAGCATCCCACTTCCTTAAAGAAGATCCACTAATTTTTACCTATTTATTGCTGCCGAGTCATTTTACCTTGGATTAAGTTGGATGTTTTTGTCCCCCCCCCCCCCATTTTCTTACAGAATTTTGGGGCGATATTGCCAAAGAATTTTACTGGAGAAGTCAACACACTGGATCATTTCTTCAGTACAACTTTGATGTCACCAAAGGGAAAATCGTTATTGAATGGATGAAAGGGGCTACGACCAACATTTGCTACAATCTGTTGGACAGAAATGTCTATGAGAAAAAACTTGGAGACAAAATAGCTTTTTACTGGTAATGTTCTGATTTTTATTGCAATATAGACAGTTGTGATACACGTTCAGAATTAAGAAAATGTCTGTAGCACTGGATTACTTTATATTATATTAACAGCTGATAGAGGATTTTTTTTTTTGTCCTGAGAACTCACTTTCAGTAGACCCTCTCTTAAGGCTTTCACACTAACAGAATTAAGGCACAATGATTCCACTTTAAGTGCCATGGCTCATCCTGTGGAGACCAATGATTTGTAGTTTGGTGAGGCACTATAACACTCTGGCTGAGAATTCTAAATAGCCCTCCCTAAACTACAAATTTCAGGGTTCCATAGGATGTTGCCTTGACAGTTAAAGTAAAATCACAGTGCTATAATTTAGTATGAAAGCACTTCTGTAAGGTACATGGCTTTAAAATGGGGAAATTATCTAAATGGTTTTTTGTGGGTTTTTCGGGCCCAAAAAACCCACAAAAAGCTATGGATACTGGCTATGAAAGCCTTTGATTGTCTGTAAACAATTCTGACTTTTCTAATTTCATACTGTGATGGAAGCAGTGACCTCCAAAATAATTTTGAAAATCTATGTAATGCTCCTCTTATTTAAAAAAAAGAGGACAAGATCAGTGGTTTTTGCATGTAGTCGGCTCTTCTTATACACAGATTTTTTTATACACGGATTCAACCATACATGGTTTTAAAATGTTCAAAAAAAGTATAAATTTCAAATATCAAACCTTGATTTTCCATTTTTTATAAGGGACACCATTTTGCTGTGTCATTATATTTAATGGGACTTGAGCATACATGGGTTTTGTTATACATGGGGGATCTTGGAACCAAACTCCAGCGTATAACAAGGGTCCACTGTACTTCCAAAAGTCTTCTGCATAACTTGCAACAAACAGACACCATTGTTTTCCTAAATAGTAGATGCCTCACTTAAAGGCCTGTAGTGGCATATACTAGATGCATAGCCAAGGCATGGATGACTTTTTCCACCATTGTGTTTTCAAAATGTCAGCCTTCTTCCACTCTCAGAGTGCTACCTCGGGTTACGAAATTAATTCGTTCCGCCGCGGCGTTCGTAACCCGATACATTTCGCAACCCGAAAAAGGCTTTTCCGAAGCGCGGCTAGCGGCTGGAAAGCCGCTAGCCACGCTTCGCATTTGAATTTCGCGCCGAAAAAACTTTCGTAACCCGAAAAAAATATCGTAACCCGGAACAGTTTTTTCCTATGTAACTTTTTCGTATCCCGGAAATTTCGTAACGCGATCAATTCGTATCCCGGGGTACCACTGTATTTTCAAATGGTCACTCTGAGGTTCAGAAACCTGATCAGAATACAGACACTTTAAGTGAGGTTTGACAGTCTGTACATGAAGTATCATATGTGTAAGGAATTCTTGCTGCAGGAAGAAAACAGTTTCCTATTATTAACTTAATTAACATTCATCATGCCTCTTATTTTTTGTCTCTTTTTCAAGGAGACCAATAAATCATTTTTCCATTGGCTATCATTGTTTAATCCTTGTAGGCAGAGACACTCTTATTTATTTCCTTTTCCTGACTGTTCCAGTTCCCTCTTCTTCCAATTAGTATATACATAGTTTACAGAATTACAAAAGAGCCAGGAAGTGTGCTATGAATCCTATCTGTATTTATTAGGAAGTAAGTCACACTGACATCACTGGGGCTATACGTCTCTAAGAATGGTTGCCTGGCTTTGCAACTGTCAAACCTTTATCGCCTAAACATTCTTCAAGTAGACAAGTGGGGTTATGGTTGTGGTTCTCAAAAATAGTTTTGAGAATGCTGGAGTTTACAGGATCACATACTCCTAGTAAGCACAGCTTTCGGGCCAAGTATTTATTTGTGGTTGCATGTCTGGTAATGGATGTGGTGACAAGGTGTGGAAAATGTCTTCCTGCTTATTGGCATTGTGGGTGTTGTAGAGTTTCCTGTGGATTTTTGTTATAGAGTCTGTGCCATATTGTGTATTTGTGCATGGACATGACAATGTGACTTCTTTTGGCAAGCATTGGGCTGAGAATTGTTCCCAATTTATGGGGACTTTTAATCTAATTTTGTACTTTGTGGCCAGTGCAGACCTAACATTGATAGTTCTACTTCACAGGATTGTTCTGAAGTTACATGTAGGAGCAAGAGATTATGAGCTAATAGGAGGGAAAGTGGCATTATACTGTAATAAATAAATTGCTTAACCATGATCAATCAGGAGCAGATATCAAGATTGCTTCGCCTCCCAGATGTGGTTCACATTAAGCAGCAATTCTAATTGTGATTTGAGCTAACCAGGATAATTGTTTTGCCCAGAGTCTGAAACCAGATTTTATTTCCTGGTTTAAATGGAAATTTGGTTTATGCTAGTCCTGGCAGTTCTATGTTAGTAGGCATTCGTTTTTTAGAAGAAAGCGATAAGGGAAGGGAGTATGTGATCCTGTAAACTCCCGCATCTTGCTTCTCATTTAGTGAATTCATGAAATAGTGACGTTAATTAAATTTTGTAGCAGTGTAGGAGACGGAGTTCATTGCTAGCAGTTCTTTAAAAATTACACTTGCTGAGATTAGTGAGGAAATTCATTAAATAGTGATGTTAATTAAATTGTGTGTGCAGCTAATTACTTAGAACATTAATGGTTGAAATGACATCACTTAGCTATTTTTGAGAAATACCAGGCACTTTTATTAGCCCATAGCCCATAAGGTATTTCTGGTCTAAAAGAATAAGAACAATCTTAAGTAGAATTCTCCTTTTATCCTCTTTCTTTCATGGCTTGTCTAGAATGACGAAATTATTTCTAAGCCAGGTTAGGCAAAGTACAGTTGGGGATGACATACAGACCCCAACTTCTGCAAAATACTTGTTTTTCAAAACAAGAAGTGAACTTCTGGCCACTTCAATTTTTTTAGTTATTTTTGTCAGTCCATGAAGTCTTACAAAAATTATAAACCTTTCTGTAATAAAAAAGGGCCCTAATACTCTAGTCTTTCCTAATGGGAAACATGCTGTACCTTGAGAAAAGTGGGTTTAAGATTCCTTTCATGGCTAACTGAATGTTGGGCAATCTTTGATCCTGCCAAGAAATTACTGGACTGCAATACTGGTTGGGCTTGTTGGGAGTCAGTCCAACAACATCTGCAGTGGACATTGTCTTCCCAGCTGTGAGCTAAATCTTTTCCTTGAATATTCTCTTTATCAGATAATACTTGCAGCCAGATTGTGTTGCATGGGAATCAGCCAGACTCTCATCTACCTCAAATATGGATAGGCAAGACTAAACAGAGGTTCAAAGGAAACTTTCATATGGGTCCAGATCATGCTCCAGTTTTTGGACAACTAGTAAAATTGAACTCAGAGCGTTGCTTTATTCTTCCTTATGTTGCTGTCTTGTCTTTCTATGCTTTGCTGTTTTAGGAAGCTACTTTCTCTTCTTTTTGCTTTGGCACTTCAATTTTGTATCCCAGATTTTTACCCCCATTACATTACATTGCATGAAAGATGAGATGATTCTGGGCCTTCATTGAGATAAAAGATAAAGCTTGTGGTACTCACAACTGTTTTAGTTTCTAGGGCTTAAGGCAATAAATGTCATTAAGTGCTTTTTTTTGCTATAACTAGATGAATGATCACAAAATGTATTCTTTTATTACCACAAAATATATTCTTAAATGGAGTGAGCCTCTGGTATACAGCATTGTCTGTAAAACAGCCTTTGAAGTGCAAACATCATATTTGTGTGCAGGTTAACCTTTTGGATCTTTGGTCTGTACTGAGTTTGTCCAGTAGTTGCTCTGTAGCCTCTGCTTGTTTTGGTTGGATGGATGAGGATATTGTTAATCAGGCTTTGAGAAGAAACATATCTTGCTAACTAGTGCAGATCTCACATGCTTTTCTTTGAGCAACAATGATTTCCAGTGAAAGCACCAATATTCAGTTTACTTGAAGAATTTATTACGATTACTATAGTCCCCCCCCCAATTAATCTACAAATGAGGCTAAGGAAATGCTTACTCTTGGATTAACAAGCTCATTTGTTTTATGAACATAGATAATACTTAATTAGATGGTGCTTTGTAAAGAACCTCAAAGGGCTCTTAGTTTAAAGGCGACACAGGCAAACAACAGAGGTAGGGGGAAATATAGGCATGGATAAACAGGGAAGGAATGAGAGATTAATTCAATTACACATTCTTTACCTTAGGGCCCATACAAACAGGCCAAAATAAAGCTGCTTTGGGTCACTATGGAGGTATGCTGTTTAAATGATGCATGATCCTAAGAGGCTGGAAGCCACGTCAAAGCCATGCTCCCATCCTAAGGACTGGAGCGCAGCTTTGGCACAGCTTCTGGCCTCTTGAGATACATGCATCATTTAAACAGCATACCTCCAAAGTGACCCGAAGCAGCTTTATTTTGGCCTGTCTGTATGGGCCCTTAGTTATATTAAGGTATTGGAACACAGGGATAATCCAAAGATTTTCCAATAAAATTAAGTTTGAAGAAGGGGCTTTCAGGGGAGTACTTCCAGGTGAAAGAGTTTCCAAGAAAAAATGCACAGAGCTTCTCAAAATGCTTGATAAGGCTAACATTTACGGCCTCACATAGTTAGATAATACACAAGGGCTGCAGATCTTTCATTAACATGTTTGCTGAAGTAAACCCAGAACTGTCCAGATCCTTATCAAAGGCCCCCAAAGGGTTTCCTGGTGCCTCCTTTTTTCTGCAGCATTTTGTTACTACAGTACATGCATCTTACCAGCAGTATCTAAGAAAACACCTTCCTCTTTCCGCACCTATGTTTTAACCATAGGAGTTTAGCAATCGTATTTTAACTCTGTCTTGTTTTTGTGTCCCAGGAATCTTAGGAACAGTGCCCCAGAGAGACTTCTTTCATATTCTAGTTCTTTAAAAAACAAATTCCTGATGAGTTTGTGGCAACCTCCTTGCTTCTAAGAAGTCCCATGTGGTAGAATTTTGACTTGAAACTAACCACTTCAACTAGGGCAATGGTCAAAAATGCTCTGTTAGATGTTTATGCATCTGCCATGATTTCTCACCCATTTTCATTTCTAGGAATTCCACTTAGAATGTTCACTTTTCATGTTGAAACTAGGCACTTCAACTTGAACAACAACTAAAGAATTGTGAAGTTGAAGGCTTCCGTGGCTGGCATCCATGGTTTTTTTGTGGGTTTTTCAGGCTATGTGGCCATGTTCTAGAAGATTTTCTTCCTGACATTTCACCAGCACAGAACAATACACATGCAAATCACTCCTGCATTCCCAGGCTCACACAGTATATATAGACCTACTTTTTCCAGGCAAGTATTCTCTGAAGATGCCAGCCACAGATGCTGGCGAAACATCAGGAAGAAAATCTTCTAGAACATGGCCACAACGCCCGAAAAACCCACAAAAAACCAAGTAAAGAAATATCTTTGACAATATTGTAAAATTTAAAGGAGTCTAGCATGATATTCTGATTAGTTGTGGTGACTGTGGGCATGCAGACATTGGCTTAAATCCTATATTTGTCCTGACTAGAGTGATGATGATGATGATTTATTTCTAGCCCGCCCAATCACGTAGAATCCGGGCAGGTTACAACAGTAAAATACATCAAGTTACAATAGAGTTAAAAAAAGTCAAACCCTAGACCTCCCCCCCAATTCCCAGTACTAAAACAGAATTAAACAGTAATAGTATAAAGACATTAAAAACATTAAAGACATTAAAGACATTAAACAGAAAAATAGGCGGGGAAGAATAGACAGATGAGGGGACAAATATCTCTATATCTGGGGAGGGTAACTAAGTTGGAAAGGCCTGCTGGAAGAGATCCGTCTTCAGTGCTTTCTTAGAAGCTGTCAGAGTGGAAATGTGACGGATCTCCTCTGGCAGGTCATTCCATAGTTTTGGAGCAGTAATAGAAAAGGCCCTCTGGGAAACTGATGTTAGCCTAGATTTTTTTGGCTGTAGTAGATTTCTTCCAGAGGACCTTAGTGTGCGAGGCGGACAATAGGGAAAAAGGCATTCCCTCAAGTACTCTGGGCCCAAGCCATGTAGGGCTTTAAAGGTAATCACCAACACCTTGTACTTTGCCCGGAAACTAATAGGCAGCCAGTGCAGGGACTTCAAGACTGGTGTTATATGGTCATTCCTAGAAGTAGGGCCCTTGAATCACTGGGACTTCCCTGTGTGTTGGCTCACCATTCAAAAATTGACTCTGTAGATCAGGGGTCGGCAACCCCCAGCCTGTGAGTCTGATCTGGCCCACGGAGGCGGCAGGACCGGCCCCAGCCCGGTCCTGCCGCTGATTGCTGCAAGCGGTGTGGTGGTGGCGGCGAGTAGGGCGGGCCACAGACAGTCTTCCGCCGCCGCCTGCCCGCCGGCGGCTTCCTTTAGCCCTGCGCGCGCCTGGCCCCGTCAGAGGCCTGCAAAAGAGCCGGCTGGGGGCGCCAGCGCTGGAGGCCTCCCCCTCTCTGCCAAAGCCGAGGGGGCCCCAGGCCCTGTCAGAGGCTGGCAAAAGAACCGGCTGGGGGCGCCAGCGCTGGAGGCCTCCCCCTCAGGGGCCCTTCCTCTGCCAAACCTCCCTCTGGAGAGAGAGGTCTGGCGGAGGAAAGACCCTCAGGGAGCCCAGGACACCTGCCCGCCAGGCCCTGGGCTCCCGGGGGGAGGAAAGACCCCGAGGGAGCCTAGGACAGAGAGGGGGAGGCCTCCAGCGCTGGCGCCTCCAGCCAGCTCTTTTACTGGCCTCTGACGGGACCTGGGGCCCCCTCAGGGGCCGGCAAAGAGGGGGAGGCCTCCAGCGCTGGCCCCGCCCCCGCGGGTGGAAGCTGAACATTAGGAGGAACCTTTTGACAGTAAGGGCTGTTTGACATTGGAACACATTCTGTCGGGGAGTGGTGGAGTCTCCTTTTTTGGAGGTCTTTAAACAGAGGCTGGATGGCCATCTGTTGGGTATGCTTTGATTGAGTGTTCCTGCATGACAGAGGGTTGGACTGGATAGCCTTTGTGGTCTCTTCCAACTCTATGATTCTATACCCTTTCTACAGACTGAATCACTAGAATACTGTATAGGTTTTTCCCTACCTGAGGCCTTTTCAAGTAAATTACCTAGCGTAGCCATTAGTGATTGTCTTGTTATAGGAAGTGAAAAGATAGTTCTCTTTTTCTGGCATTACTAATGGTAGAGTCAACTCTGTATTGTAACAAATGCTTTTTCCTTCTCAGTCATGCATAAATTGCAATATGGGAAGGGGGATTTCTTATTTGTAGAAATAATTGGAGTAATCAACAAAGAGCTGCTTTAGTTTCCAGTGGCTCCAGACAATAAACTTTGCTAAGTGTGTGTGCACACGCACGCACCTGTGTGCATGCATGTGCATATGCACCTTCAAGTTGGCTGTCGACTTATGGTGACCGTATGCATTTTGTAGGGTTTTCTTAGGCAGGGAATACTCAGAGGTAGTTTTGCTGTTTCCTTCCTCTGAGATATAGCCTACAGCGCTTGCTATTTGCTGGCAGTCTCCCATGCAAGTACTAACTAGGGATGCTGCTGCTTATCTTTCAAGATCAGATAGGATCTGCTGCCTTTAGGGTACTTAAGCAACTGGGTAAATAATAATTTACTGGCATAAATATTCAAAGGTCTTCTGTGTAAGAGTAAGTATGAAGCCCATGTAGGATTGTAACATGTAGTGACTCTACATTGGGTTTTTTGTTTTGGTTTGTTATGTGTACACACATGCTGAGGAGATACGAACCAGGTGTAAACATAGGTCTAGGATCAGTGCCATGTTACAACCTATAGGGAAGGGGGATGCAGCCTGTTTACCATGGCATCAAGGATTTTTGGTCCCCCAGGTTTCCTTTGAGGTTCCCCTCATCCCCAGTTCGTAGTTAAACTGCCTCAAAATATCACTTATAGTGATGGCAGTATCCTTCAAAGATACCTCCCAATCCTCAAATGACTTCAGAAGCCTGAAAGTTAGCCAAAATAGAGCTGAACTGAAAAGTGAAAGTTCACTTCTGGTCACTTTCAAGACTGATTTTGGGCTAATTTTGGGACAAAAAACAGGCAGCGTAGTCCACTGCAGTGCTGACAGTTGGCTCCTGCTACAGTTGCCCTGAGAGCTACTTTTCATTTCAGTCCTTAAATAACATATACTGTAAAAGCAAACTTCCATTTCACTCATTTTGCAGCTATATATTAATATTTTATTCTAAAAAGGAAATACTGTTTGCTATGCCAGTTTATCACATACCACACACCACTGCTTTATCTGGTGTATGTATATCTTTCAGATTTAAGTCAGCTCACCCCAACATTTTGCTTTCTGTGTGTCTTGGACTTTGTTAGTAGCTACCCTGAAGTCAATTCCAACTCATGGCTGTCCTGCAAATGAGACATCTCCAAGTATCCCTATCTTCCACTGCTCTGCTCAGGTCCTGCAAGCGCATGCCTGTAATGCCTCTGATTGAGTCCATCAATCTGTACTGCGGTCTTCCCCTCATTCTTCTACCCTCCATTACCTTTCCTAGCATTACTGTTTTTTCTATTGATCCATGCCTTCTCATTATGTGGCCATGATAGCCTGAATGTGATCATCTTGGCTTCCAAGGAGAGCTGTGGTCTGATGTGTTCAACGACTTCTTCTTGGCTGTCCTTAGTATCCTGAGTACTCTTCTCCAAAACCACATCTCGAATGAGTTTGTTTTCTTTCTGCTTCTTTCACTGCCCAGCTCTCACATCTGTGCATGGACAGTGAAAGAAGCAGAAAGAAAATAAACTCATGAAATAATGAGTCCTTAAACACATCAGACCAGAGCTCTCCTTGGAAGCCAAGATGATCACGTTGAGGCTATCATACTTTGGCCACATAATGAAAAGGCAAGGATTACTAGGGAAACAAAACAGTAATGCTAGGAAAAGTAGAGAGTAGAAGGAGGAGGGGGAGGTTGCAGACCTAATGCTGGGTAAGGCAGCAGGAAAGGAAACCATGGCTCTGAATCTACAAGACCTGAACAGTGTGTCTTGGAGATGTCTCATTCATATGGTTGTCTTAAGTCAAAGCTGACTTAAAAGCATTTAATACACACACAAATGTGAATGTATAATGAATAGCAATGTTTTAATATGTTCAGTGCTTTGGAAAGGATTGCTGTACACAGATATAATGCAAGCTTGGGAAAGCCCCCCCCCCCCATTTTGTTGGTTTTTGCATGATGGATGCACATTTAACAGTAAAAAAATTCTGCGACTAGAACTGAATGGCTTCCTTCTGTTCACTCGGTCTTATGTTTTTAAGAGCAACAGAATGCTGTTGACATTATTTGCACACATGAGCCTGTTCCAAATTTTACTTTTAATCACTTAGGAATGAGAGCCTAGTTGCTACATACATTTCACTCACTATTATTCCCTAGCCACCCAATCTGTAAGATAGTAGTCATGTTTTCCTTCCTTCCCACAAAGTATTCAAAATGTATATGACGTTGAATTGACGTTCATAAAATTCTTCTGAGAATTTAACAGAGGAGAAAGGGATGAGAAAGAAAACAACAGTACTCTTTGATTCCCCCCCCCACATATTTGTCTTTAATAAAGACTTATTCTAAAAAGTGTTAGGTATGCTTTTCAGTGGGACCCTGAATGCGCGCGCACATGTGTGTGTGTGTGTGTGTGTGTGTCATACTTGATCTAGGATTAAGTGTCTTCTATTCTAAATGACAAATGCAACTCACAAATTTTAATGTATAGTTTTGTCATATAGATATTGTCCCTTTCCCCCTACTTTTCTATGTTATAGCTAATGTTCTGAAAGATTTAATTTCATGAATTGCATTTCATCAGTGGTGGCATCAGCCAAGACAGTAATTGAGTAAGAAAGCCAGACAGACTCGCACAGTAAGCTCAGGAAAGTAGATTGCTCGTACTCTTATTAAATTGGAGGTCCAATTCAATTACTGGAAGTATATACTATATGTTATGCAGAAATGTTCCTAAAGAATTTTTCTTAAAGCCAAATAGCTAATTAATTGAACTTGCTGTGTAATGGTCTGAAGCAGCGTGTATGTAGTATCAGGCAGTGGAATGGAACCTCTAAATTCTAATGCTAACAATGGAGCTGTGTGGTCATGTTAAGAACTGTCAGCATAGATGCATTTCTTCCCTCTGTCTAAAAATTCATAAATTTGCAGGAGTCAAAACAACTGCCTACATCCAACAATTAGCCCATTCCCACCAACAAACATTTTTCTGTCAGTACAGAGTTGATACTTCATAGTTTGGAGTCTGAGATTGTAACCACAGAAAACATTGCACTTCACCATAAATGTATGCCTTAAATTAACTTGTGCCTTATCCAAGAGATTGCACTGTAAAGCTGTTTTTTAATTTAAAAAAGTCACGTTTTTAAAGAGAACTATCACAGTGAAGATGGAAATTGGGTAGGTGGCCTATGCATTCTGTATAGTTATTCTTCTGGATGTACAGTGGTACCCCGGGATACGAAAGCACCGCGTTACGAAATTTCCGGGATACGAAAAAATCCCATAGGAAAAAACTGTTCCGGGATACGAAGGTTTTTTCGGGTTATGAAAAAAATTTTGGTGCTTTTCGGCGCTTTTTCGCACGAAATCGCGGCTTTCTAGCGCTAGCGGCTATGGCTTTTTCGGGTTGCGAAATCTTTCGGGTTACGAACTCCGCGGCGGAACAAATTAATTTCGTAACCCGGGGTACCACTGTACTGGGATTGGAAGAAGCTCACAAGTAATGTAATTTGGGCATCTCTGATACTGACATGGGTACATACAAATCTGAAGTATATTTTAAATCCTGTGTTTGATTGCCTTACTGTCCTTACAGTGTATGGATAATTTGCACAGTATTCCTAAAGACTTTGTTTCTGGCGTAACTGTAATAAGTAGCAGCACATAGTTCTGTTTTCTTTAAAGGAAATTCTCACTAAATGCCCTAGGCAGTGGCTCTTCCTCTTCCTCTGTCTTTTTTCCACTTTCATATTTTAAAAAACCCTGTACAAGATGAGAAGATGCACAATCACAATGCTTCCTTTCATGACTCCTTAACAATATTCTGAGAATAATTCTTGAGAGCCTTCTTCCCTACACAGGCTTTTGCCTTAAAAGTGTATATTTGGCAGCTGAAGACAGGAGATGGTATACTTAACATGCTTTGTGCTATGTACATGCTCACAAAACTTTCATCATAACCTTCTTACATCATCTTTTGGGGCTTATATGTCTGTTTATTAGGGTTCAAATTTAAAATTACTATTGTAGATGAACATGTAAGAAAGGTTTCTTCTTCCATGCACCACATCATTGATCACTCCAGCAACATCACTCCCATACCTGGCCATAATTCAGAGGAAATAATATGGGGAAGATCTCCTTGTTCGTAAACTTCATTTACTCAAGTCATTTTTAAATGAATTGGAGTTTGGGCAGAGTGCAACAGCACACTTGGGCAATCTCATTCATTTTTGGATAGTTCAGCTAAGAGACATTCTGACTGGGTTCTCTATCAGCAAAGGCATTTTTGATGTAAAAAAAAAATCTCTGTATATGCATGTGCAGATAAAAGGAGGGTTTGTTTACAACACTAAAGAGTGAAAAACAATAGTATCTCCCTAAAGTGTATTTTTCCAGAGTGAGTCTAGTTGAACATTGGCTAGAGCACATTGCAAAGCCTATGCTGAGGGCAGTAGCAAAGAAATCATATTTCTCTGTTGTAGTTGTGTCTGCTCAGTGTTGTCTAGTGAAGCTGTCTTGAGTGATGGGGGCCTTCTACACTGTCCCACAATAAGAGAATGCAGACCACTAAATAACCCACTGTGAAGAATTTGTTTTAACAATTTGTGACAAAATTATTCTGATTGCTCTGACTTGAATGCTGTAGTTGGTACAGGTCCAGTGCTTTTTCGGGATACATATTCTGTGTGGCCTGAGGACCCATTCCCTCATAAAAACAGTCTCGGGGGACTGACCAGATGGGCAAGGTGACTAGCTAATGTCACATTGGGGCAAGGCAGGCTTTGTTTTTGAATTAAATTTTCAAGATAGACACCAGGTAAGCTTTTCTGGAGAGAGTATTCCATAACTGATGGGATGACTAAAGAAAAGGTCTCGTATTAACTTAATGGACAGGTTCATATGGGAACATACAGTTACATAAAGGTCCACTTCATGTAAACTAGGCAGCATGTGGACCCCACAGAACTGGATTTTTGTACCTCATGGAACTGTGACTCATTCACTTTGCATTCTTTGTCAGGGGAATGCCTCATGGCTACATCTGGTTATCTTTCTGACTTCCCTCATTCTTTCCAGCCACCCCCAATTTCCAAACAAGCTAACTTGGAAACAATTTTGGAACTTTCCAAATCTTGCACACCTTTATGGTATTTTAGATTCTCTTAATAAATACATAAATCTGACTATAGATTTTGGATTTTTATGTTTTTTTGTTCAACTTGCCAGACTATCATGCTAGGATGTGTGGTATGATTGGATATAGCTTTCTTTATGGTCCCACAAAATACTCCTTTTAATAATGTGTGATGATGTGGACAGCCCCCTGACACTGGTCATTCAACATGCTGAACTGTTGTAGAAGAATGATTCTTCGGGGTGAAGTTGCTGCCATGTGGATGGGACCTCACATCTCCTCTGCTCTTAGTGATGTTTACATGAAGCAGTTCTAAATGTAGCAGTAATGTGCAAGAGAACACATGCATCATTGTTCAGGAATGTATAACAGGTGTTGGTGTATTTATTTAATTTTCTTATATCAGAGAGGCTCTGTTTTAAATGTAGATATTGAAACAGCCTTATCTTCTCATAGTTACATGTTGTAGCCTGCAGGTTTCTTATCTACAGAGGAGGTGGAAAACTGGTCTTTCCAGCACAGCTACATAGGGATAGATGCACTTTCTCTAGGAACAATTTAGGCAGACACTTCCTTCCTTCAATACTGTACATAGTTTATAGGCTGTAATATATACAGTATAGCTGCTTTATTTAGTAGACCTGTGTTTTTCTCCTAAACATTATTCCAATTTCTATAATAATGCAGGACCCTCCCCCTTTTCACTATGGAACCTCTCTATAGCCATAGTCATAGCCAAATATATTTCGTTTCAGAAAAGTGGCTGTATTGCATACTTTCTGACAGTACTCTGTGATCTGACTTGGCTCCTGAGAGCATATGTAATTTGGATCAACTAACTAGCCATGGAGATGGCAAGCTAGTGGCAACCATAGCTGAGATTGCAAGCATACACATAAAAAAACAGTGCAATGAACAATTCTTGGTACTCTCTCCACCCATAACTATACTCAGTATGGTTGCTCCATTAAGCATTTATGTTCAGGTTGAGGGGATATTATAATACAGCTTTATTCATACCTGGCAACTTTATTATGGGATAAAGGGCTTTGTTGCTTATATTTCATAATACTGTCGGCCCTTGTTATCCCTAGGATCCCCCGTGGATAGCAAAATCCGTGGATGCTCAAGTCCCGTTAAATACAATGGCATAGTAAAATGGTGCCCCTTATATAAAATGGAAAATTGGGGTTTGCTATTTGGAATTTACACTTTTTTGTAATATTTTCAAACTGTTGGTGCTTGTATCCGTGAATAAAAAATCAGTGGATAAGAAGGGCCAACTGTATTTTATCTTACTAATTTTGACCTCCGTGTACTGTATTTGCTGTGTTCTGTTTGTTCACCCTTAGTAGTGTTCACTTTACAACTGGAAAAAAAAATCAGTAGTTTTTTCTCTCCCATGTAGCTGTTTTGAATCTTCCCATTTTAGATCTTCCCATCTAATTGACTTTTCCTATATCTTGTTCCTCAACTCTTGATAAATTAGGAGCTTGATTTGTGGATTCAGAATAGTTTATACATCAAGAACTTGGTCCTCTCCCCCAATACTTAATTTTGGCTTGCTGGCATCTCTTTCTTAAATGTCATCCCCACATAACAAACAAGACCTCTATGTATTAAATGATGGTGTGTATCTTTGTTATCTTCCAGAATTCTTTTTTTTAATGGGCAATATTGTTTTGATTATAAGATCTTGAAGCCTGAAGATTTTGTCTTGGACTGTGCCTCTGCTTTTCCTTTTGTACTTGTCACTAAATGTCATTTAACATTGTTCCTTATAAATGTGTGGTGCTGCATTAATCTTGGAGTCAGGATTTATGGCAATGCCTGCATGTTTTTGGTTGGAGCTGTATTTCACAGTTCCACCTGAAGGTTTTTTCAAATGAAAGTAAAAACTGACTTGAACTGAACTATATATGTAATTTTTGAGATCTTTAATGTTGAAATCTTGGTAGAAGTTTATCAACCCATTTTCTGGTTATGTTTACCATATAGCATACTGCCTTGAGCATCATAGTATTAAAGTGCCCCCTTTTGGCCCAGCTTTCAGTTTGTATTAGTTCTGACTAAAGAAGAGTAGCTGTGTACATTTTTGTAATATTTGGAGTGTAGCTGATGGCAGTTCTAAACAATACTAGCAAATAGACTAGAAAGTTCAGTAAAGCAATGCTGAAAGCTTTTTGGAAAAGCTATCAAGGCGCAGGGATGCTTTGGGCATCCCTGACATTAGTAGTGGTGGAAGGTTTATTCTTGTTAGCTTTTTAGTTCAGTTGGTCTGGAGGCATTTCAGTGCATGTAGAGGCCACTCCCTCCAGAGTACTGCAGAAGAGGTAGGAGGGCTGCTTTCCATCGGAACTTGACTTGCAGCTTCAGTTTTCTTCCCTGACTGTTCCCATCACTACAGATGAAGCAACAAAATGCCATGCTTTATCTTTTCCACTTCTGTTATGCCTTTTAAAGATTCTAAATAGCATCAACGTGCCATTAACAACGTTCAGGCCCAGCTGTGCACGCAACTCTTGTCTATTTTCACAGGTGGAAGTAGGAAAAGCTGTTTAACTTTAGGGGTTGTAAGATCTCAGAATCTGGTCCTGAGTCTCAGTTTTTGTGGATCATCTCCAAGAGACCACAAATTTTCTAGTTTTGGTGGGCTCAACTCCATGCAAGAGTTTAGCTTTTTACAGAAAGAGAAAACAAATGCATCTCATATACTTAGTAGGTAGAATTTCAGACCTTGCCGCATTTTAATACAGTGGTACCCCGGGATACGAATTGATCGCGTTACGAAATTTCCGGGATACGAAAAAGTTAGATTGGAAAAAACTGTTCCGGGATACGAAGGTTTTTTCGGGTTACGAAATTTTTTTCGGCGCGAAATTCAAACGCGCGGCTTTCCAGCGCTAACGGAAAGCCTTTTCGGGTTGCGAAATGCATCGGGTTACGAACGGGGCGGCGGAATGAATTAATTTCGTAACCCGAGGTAGCACTGTACTTGCTGTTCTAGAACTGTATTCAAGAATACATTTGGCCCTCCTTATCTACAGATTCTGCATCCCCAGATTCAATGAACCATGGTTTGGAAATATTCACCCACCCCCAAAACAAGCAAACAAGCAAACAAACAAACAAATAATCCAAAAACCAAACCTTGATTTTACTCTTTTATATAAAGGGTTCCATTTTACTATATCATTGTACATAATGGGATTTGAGTATCCACAGATTTTGGTATCCACAGGGGGTCCTGGAGCCAAACCCCAGCAGATGCCAAGGGACCAGTGTATGTATTTTCTAATATGACTGTGGTATATCCATACTATAACAGAATTTTAAAAAATACCCTGTTCCATTTTTGGAACTAAGAACATCTTTGTCATTCAAAGACAAAATTGTTTACTTAAGTCTGCAATTTTGTGCTCCCTTCCCTTGAGGTAAGCTCCATTGAACTTGATGAGGCTTCTTTTTGAGTAGACATAGCTAGTAGGCACTGCATTGCAAGAGTCCTAGCAAGGGGCAGTTCATGGTAGGACAAAGTCCAGATCTAATCTTTTTTTTTCTTTTAAAAACCAGCTCAGTTGCTCGGTCTTTGTGTTGAATTGGCTCTCTTTACAGATGTCTGGGTGGAACCCATTTCTCATTGGTTGCCTCACTCTGCCCAGATGGTCTCATCTTACACCACCAACCCGCATTTTAGCTTTGAGCAAATAGGTTGCTTCAGACAGTATGTGCCCAGGGAACGGGATTGAGCATGCCATTTGTCAAGAATTGTGTTGTGTAATAGTACATAAATCAAACATGAATACAACTTGTGCTTTGCTTCAGAGGCCAAGCTAGCCTGGAATATTCCAACAGCTACTGACATTAGTGACTTGGGATAGTGATAACTAGTGATTGAGAATCTAGGGTTTTAACATGTCACTTCTAACCATTCACCCTCCTGGCTAATGTCTGTGAGGGGAATGGTAGAACTACTCTGATAATGTTCTGTTCATTGTGTCATTGTCTAATGTAAAAGGTGTATATAGAAATTGCAGCAAAAGGTTCTTAGTTTGTGGTTAATAAACTTTCTCCAAGAATGTACAAATCATGCTGTATAGATTTTCTAGACAAGCTAAATGAGGATGATGAAATTTATATCTGGGTGGTGGTGGTGGTCATGGTGTCACCTATATAAAGGCAAGTTATAGATAGCAAGTTGTACTGCTGTTGTAAAAACATGAAATAGAATTTTGAATTATAGATTGAATCTCCCTTATCCAAAATATTTGGGACCAGAAGTATTTTGAATTTTAATTTTGGGGATATTTGCATATACAGTGGGCCATTGTTATTCATTGGGGTTTAGTTCCAGGGCCCCCTTTGGAGACCAAATCCATGGATGCTTGAGTCCCATTAAATACAATGGCTTGGTAAAATGGCATCCCTTATATAAAATGGCAAAATCAAGGTTTGCTATTTGGAATTTATACGTTTTAAAAATCTTTTCAAATCGTGGATGCTTGAATCTGTGGATAAAGAATCTGTGAATACAGAGGGTCGACTGTATATTGAGATATTTTGGAGATAGGGCCCAAGTCTAACCATGACATTAATTTGTGTTTTGTCTATACCTTATACACATAGCCTGAAGGTAATTTTTTACATAATATTGTAAAAATAACTTTGTGCATGAAACCAAATTTATGTACACTGAACCATTGGAAAGCAAAGGTGTCATTATCTCACTTACACATTTGGACAATTTTGGATTTTGTAGTATTTCAGATTTCTGAATTCTAGATAACAGATACACAACCAGTATGTATAAAAAGCCATTTTATTCTCTTACAACCATGATTTACAGTTAAGAATGTTTCACTTGGATCTTGGAAATAAATAATTACATGCAGCTGGTTTAGTGTAATTAATTCCCTCTGTAATAACTAAAATATTGAACAAGTTACATTGGAGTAAATCAATCAGGGTTAACATCAGTTGTTTTGTGGTGTAATTGTGATTGTTATAAGTTTCAGCCTCACTCACATGTTCCATTGCAAGTTGAGAAACATCTGATTCCGGACATCAAGTTAAAAGTTATTTTTCACTAAAGAAAGTTATTTTTCACTGGGCATCTATGTGCACAGACAACTTATCACATTTTGTTCTGATTGCTTGTACTTATTGCTTGAGAAGTAAGGGCTTTTTGAGGAACAGACCCAAGTTTAGCAATGTGTTCATTAATCTGTTCCTTGGAGTACTGGCATTTGTCAGTGCCTGTCTCCTTTGAAAAATAACTAGAAATTAATATCCAATATTAACCCATCTACCATGATTAATCACAGTACAATAGCCCAGATAATTATGGATAAAGATAGATACATAAATAGTGTGGACAGTTTCCCACAGCATCTGCACATCTGTGAAACTGTGATAGGAAAGCCCTTCGAACACCCCTGCACCATCGAGAAACAGTTCTTTTGTTTTTATCTGGCACACTGCAGTCAGAAAGTGATAGTTGCTTACTGTGATCCACAAATTATGGCTTTAATCAAGTTGCTCATTCCAAATATAGTTAACCCATTCAATCAGATGCTAAATGCTAAATTGATAATTTTTAAAATCCCATTTATTCAATAGATGTATTCTTTTGGGTCTAGCAATTTGATGTAAGGCTATATAGGGACTGGATGGCCCTAGTGGTCTCTTCCAGCTCTGCAATTCTATGATATATAATTCTGAAAAGTTAGGGTACATTTTCAACAGCATTCCCACAGTTTTGAGGCTTTTTAACTACCGTTATTGGGTTCAGTCTTTCTCTAATGGCTTACAATTTAAGGTATCCATTTGCAGAATCACAGAATCATAGAGATGGTAGACATCACAAAGACCATTTAGCCCAACATCTTGTCATACACAACTAAATAATTGGAATGGAAACAGTAGCCTACCTGTTTACCTCTTTTTAAAGATCTTTAGGCTTTTAGAAAGTCTAAAAATGTGACAGTTGAGAAATCTGTATTTTGTCTTTAGGGATTTGTCTGTGTTCATAATTAATCTTATTTTATTCTTTATAGGGAGGGAAATGAACCCGGGGATTCTATGAAGATAACATATAGTGAACTGCTCAGTAAAGTCTGTCAGTTTGCCAATGTTCTCCAGGAACAAGGTATCTGATCCTGCAGGGTCCACAAAATGTGTCAGGATTTATTTACAGTTGCATGCTCCTTTCGCCTCACCTTTCCTTGGCAATGTGTTGAGCCCTTTTGCATAAACTTGGAATTAGGGAAAGCCAAGGTGGAATTGAGCAGTTGTGATGTTCATAAAGAGCACTGGGAAAGTCCAGCTCAACTAACAAACTATTAGTTCCCTCCTCATCTGGGAAGAAGAATTACATCTGCCCTTGTGTTGTATTTGGCTTCATGGAGATGCAGAGTTGTAGCAACGATAGGTGGTTGTGTTGGGGTTTTGTGTTTTTTTTGCTTGTTATCATGGCTGATTGCCTTCAGTGGTAAGACACATTTGAGGACACTGGAAGGGAACTGTGTGATTTTTGAAACATAGTATTCAATCATAGCCTTGTAATAACGTGCTAGTGTTTGGATATATTTTTAAACTGAAAATTAAAGCTTAACATTAATTCCGCCATTACAATATTGTTCCATAGCAGAGGACTTGGTTCCTTCCAATCCAGTTTTTTAAAAGGGTCAATTGAACCTTGTATGTAGAATTGATAAATAGCGTTTAAAATGTTACCACTATGCAATAAAATACTGAAAACTGCAACCATTATTACAAAGGAACATGAGATATAATGCTTGCTGCTAACCTCTTGTGCTGGTTACAAATGATCAGTGAGAAAAAATGGGTATCTTTTTAAAAATGTTTGTTTAAATAGAAAAATATCTGCACATAGTCTTAAACATATAAAACCCAATTTGTGACTGGTTTCACTGCAGGGAGAATCAATACTGGGGCTAGGATGGTGTTCTCCAACATTTTTTAGAGATTACTTTTAGTTATTTGTACTCTTGATAGTTATTTGTACTCCACCAGAATGAAGATGTCTACCCGGTTCAGGCATGTTCTGTCTTTCATTCATTCTTAACTCCAGGACAGAGTTAGCTCTGGAATTTACCAAAGTTTCATTGTTGGGCATGCATGTTTGATCATTAAGGAATTTTGATTTTGAACTTCATTCTTAATCTTTTGCTGCTTATGCATTATTTTTTTGTTGGATTGCCAGTCCTCAGGGGCAGTGACTAAATGGCAATAGTGACATGCAAAACATATTTTTCCATAGGTGTGAAGAAGGGAGACAGAGTCTCTATCTATATGCCAATGATCATTGAGCTGGTGGTGGCCATGCTAGCCTGTGCCAGAATTGGAGCACTTCATTCTATTGTGGTAAGAAGGAATAGTAATAGAAAGTACATTTCTATACTGCTTATCAGTGCACTTAAGCACTCCCTAAACAGTTTACAAAGTGTAAGCTAATTGCCCCCAACAATCTGGGTACTCATTTTAACGATCTCGGAAGGATGCAAGCCTGAGTCAAGCTTGAGCCCTTTTGCTGGTATTGAACTCACAACCTTGTGGTTTGGGAGTGGCTGCAGTACAGGCATTTAACCACTGCGCCACCAGGGCTCAAGGAATAGTTACTCTAAATATAAGGTGTGTTCTTCTGTGTCACAGGTCCTAATTGAAATGAACAGTGATTTTAGTAGATGGTTATTTGAAGTAAGCTGACTGGTTTCTCACATGGCTCTTAATTGCTTTCTGTTTAAATTGCCATGGAATATAGCTTTTGTCTGAACAAATGCTGGGTTTATCCTCTTGTTTTCCTAAGAGATCCTTGTTGGGCTATTGATTACCATATATACGTCGACCTCATGCAAAAGTTGAGGGCAGGTTTTGGGGCCAAAATTATAGATTTTGATATGACCCATGAGTAAGTCAAGGGTAAAACTTAGGGGCATGTAACAAAGGATGTAAAGGATGATGCAGAGGAAAATGATGCCAAAGAACTTAGAAAATTCTGACAAATATAATTGTTTGTGCTCATCCTAAAGGTTGGATGGATGAGAGAGTAAGGGGATCCATGCTTCTTTTTGGTGATCCCAGGATGGACTAAGCTCTTGCCTTTTATTCAGAGAATGGGGATGGCTCCTTATGTATGTATGTATATGAGTACTTACATTGACCCATGGATAAGTTGACCCAGGTTTTTTTGGGTCAATTTTTGACTAAAATTTCTAGACTTATACATGAGTATATACAGTACTAAAGGGATTTTTAAACATCTTAGGCAATCCTTTATACAATGACTTGTCTGAATCTCTGTGTGTTTAC
Organism: Sceloporus undulatus; assembly: GCF_019175285.1. Lineage (NCBI taxonomy): Eukaryota > Metazoa > Chordata > Lepidosauria > Squamata > Phrynosomatidae > Sceloporus > Sceloporus undulatus. The sequence goes on along the minus strand of NC_056525.1, from coordinate 42,421,167 downwards.
CATATCCCCCAATTAGCTTTGTGAGTATTCTAGAGAGTGTTCCAAGGTGTGAGGGCTCTTGGAGCCACACATTGCAAGAGAGGACTGGTATTTATGGGCAAGCTATCTTTCAGTGAAATTTGTATGCAGTTGTTGAAGCCCTGATAAACTTATAAATAATTCTAGGATACAATGGAACAATTTTTGAAAAACTGTTCGAACTAATCTATTAGAAAACTGTCATTCATTGAATATGTCTCCATTCACCGTTGCAAGTCTTAATTCAGAATGACCGAAACTGAGTGTGCAGTGTTTTAATTTAGTTTGCAGGTTTTTCAGCAGAATCCCTTTGTGAGAGGATCCTTGATTCCCAGTGCTCCCTTCTCATTACTGCAGGTAAAACAGTACTTCCATATAAACTACAAGCTGTTCAGACTATCACAAAATACTCATCAAAGGGAACTTAATGGCAACTTTTTATATTCTTCCTCTTAAAAAGAGGAAAGAGCTGTTGCTAGATAGTACATAAAATGTGGGGTAATATGTCACAATTTCCTGATATAACAACTTTGTATTATTAGTAAACTGTGACATATGAATGAAGCAATTCTTCTAGTGCTTTGTTGCAGCAAGCTGTTAGGCAGCCATAGTTTTTTCAGGAACCCATTGCTAAGAAGGAAGAGACTTGTAGAGGATAAAATTAACCAACTGTTTTTAGCAACATTACACATTACATGTGCTCTTACTGGGACATGTTTCCTGTGATTCATGGTAAAAGCTTTTGACCTAACTTAATTTCCCCCCTGTTTTATAATGTAACCCCCCCCCTACACAATTTATGATGATAAAATCTGTTGAGCAGCTTTCCTTGATATATATTTTAAGTCTTCAATTCTATCTGTACTTAACATACTGAATATCAGGCTTTCTTCTCAGTAGGCATGCTATGTTCCTCTTGTGTGGTTTGCTATTCCATATGGCTCTTTCTCCAAATAAATAATGAAATCAGTGTATTTCAACATTCTCAAGGCATCCTGGAACTCCACAGTTGGAATTGTAACTTCATAATCTTGTGACACAATGAATCAAGATCTCCAAGATCTTCATACTAATCCCATAAAGTTCTGTGAAGTAACTAAGATGTGGCTAATAGACCTAAACATGGAAAAGGTCCATTAGTTCATTAATTTTTTCCCTGAGTTTTCGTTAAAGAATACTTCTGAGAGCATTACTCACTTTAAACTTGAGCCTCTTCTCTTTTCCAGAAGGGGTTTCATTGAATGCCAGAGTTACTTTGTTGTTGTTGTTATTATTTTGGTATTTAGTTTAGCAAATTTTCCTTTTAATTTACTTCCATTGTTTCCAGTCCTTTTAGTTTTAAGTGAATCCCTCCCTTTCTTCTGGTGACCTTCAAGAGTTTTTAGACTGTTCTGGTGAATCAGTTTAATGATTTACTTATTCTTTTGTAGATGCCTTTTATAGAGGTGATAAGCTGATTAACCTGAAGCAGATAGCAGATGAAGCCTTGCAAAAGTGCAGAGATAAGTAAGTCTTGTCACTCTTGGAAAGAAGGGAATCCCCATTGAAAGTTTTTGTTTCTTTGTAAATGTAAACACATATAATTGTGGTCTTGGAAATAAAACAGAATTCCCAAAAGAGGTGTAGATGTACACAAAACTGGAGAAAATACGTGCCATGTAGACATGTTCCTTTTGAGAGATGGTCTTTCCCCGCTCTAAACCATTTGGTTTGGAACTTTATTATCTTTCCTGTCAGCACTTCTTTCTTTTCTGGTTAACTGCTTTGAAAATGGAAATTGGTGGATTCCCAAAACAGCAGTTGATTTAAGAGGCTTGTTTCATTTGGGACTAATAACTGGACAACTGGACAAAGTATTTAGCAATGGAATCTTATGTATTTCAGCATGACTTAACTTCCAGTCTGATGCTTTATTATCAATTTGCAGCAGGGTTGGGCAACTGTGTTCCTCTAGATATTTTTGACCTATTCCTTCCATTTGCCCTAACCAACCACAACCAATAGAGAGGAATCCTGGGAGTTGCCATCCAGCAGTATCCAGAATGTCACATTCACCCTTGGCCTAGAGAAGCTCCAGGAATGCTCCAAAGTGCCCAGCTGGCTGTGAAAAAAATCGTTTTTTGGGGGGCTCTCCAAATGCCCCAAATGGGTCAAAAACCCCTCAACACACATGATGTCCCCATATATTGACAAATCTCAAATAGATTTTTTTTTAAATCAGTTGAAAATGTAATATGGTGATATAGTCGGCCCTCTGTATCCCATGGCTTGAAAAATATTTTTAAAAAGTATACATTCCAAACAGAAAACCTTGATTTTGCCATTTTATATAAGGGACACCATTTTACTATGCCATTGTATTTAATGGGACTTGAGCATCCATGGATTTTGGTATCCATGGGGATTACTGGAAGCAGACTCCGATAGATACCAGGGGCCCACTTCTCTTCACATAGGGTGTGCTGGTGCAGCCCAGTTGGCGGGGGGGGGGGGGGTAATAAGGATAAAAAATGTCAACTGCCCCCTTTATTATTGCCTTTCCATGGCCTACAGGCTGAAGTTTCCTGAACCAAATAATCTAAAATCTACTGGAATTCCCTTCATGGTTTTCATTATAAAAGCTCAGGCTTCAGTTTTCCTCTTGTAGGGACAACCCTTTACGAAGGTGTATTGTGGTCAAGCATTTAGGAAGAGAAGAACTGGTGCAAGATGGTCCAAGCAGCAAGTCGCCACCTCTAAAAAGACTCTGTCAGAATGTACAGGTGAGTTTCCTGTGTAAATGTGGAAAGGACCTGTTCAAGATTTGGAACACTTTCTTTGAGAAAGAGGTAATTTTACAATTCTGACTCTTCTGAAGCGGGACATTTAGATGTTAGGTCTTCAAGTCTACTTAGGCAATCAAGAAGCATTTCAGTAATTCTGGGAACAGGGAGGAGGGATGTATTTTCTTCCATCTACTCCTTGTCTTTCTCTTGAGATTTGTATGTATAACATGGTTGTGTAACCACCACAGCTGCTCATTGGATAGTACTGTGATGTCACTGAGGACAGGAGACAGAAAAAAAGTTTTTATAGTTCTTTGCAAGTGGTCTCATGTGGTCTTTTAACAAATGACATAAAAGCAGCAAATATGAACAAATTTACTCTTTACCTCTCACTCTCTCCCACTAGCAATTTCCTGCCATTCCAGAAGCTTTTAATCTTTAAGAAGTATGTGGTATTCAAAGACATTTGGACCTTGCTCATGTGATTAACAAACATAACATTGTAAATGCTACCAAGCGTGTTGTCCAATGTTGTTCAATCTGTCTATAAATAGGAGGACACTTTTACATGTTTCCTTGAAATACGGGATGTGAATTCTACTTCATGAGAATAGCAAGCTCTAGTAGAGTTGGATAGGAGGTTTGTTTGCATATGTGATGAAGCGGACGTATGTGGTATTTTCACCACTATGCTCTGGAACTAGCACCTGAAGCAGACCTGTGCAACTTGGCAGTAGGTAGGGGCCAGAATTAAAATAGGCTAAACTTCTTGGGCCAAAATAGATTTTTAGTGGCTCACTTTCCAAGTAAAGGTATAATTTTGACTTCACAAAGGTATAATCAATGACTATAATAATTAATTATTTTTAATTTATAATTAATTAAAATGATTTATTGTTACTTAATAATATTTAGTATTATTAACATTAATTCTGTTCTCCTTCTCCTCAGGAGAAAGTCTGGCTGTGGCGGAGACTGGGGGGGTGGCGTGCTCATTTGCTCGTCCTTCTCCGCAGCTTGGCTCTTTCCTGGAAGAAGGTCAGATGGGGCGGAGAGAGCCATGAAGTCCTTGTGGGTGGACTGGAAGCAGCCTGTGGGCTGTATGTTGTGCATACCTGACCTAAAGGAATGTGCTAGTGCTCACAGAATGCTAGCTGTATTTACCATTTACCATTACCAGTACTTCATTTTTCCCCCCTTTGGAAGATGTGATCTCCCCTTTTAGGCACTGAAGGTCATTTTCCTTCATTTTCATTTTCCTTGCATATCCTTTTATTTCATTAGTGCTGCAGATTCAGGAAGGTGGTCTTCCTAGTTTGAACATAACTCTGAGAAGATTCTTTTTTTAAAATAACAAGTACAGAAGTTGCTTTCCATGTCTTCTAACTAAAGACTTGAATCCACTGACACAGATCTTTCGTACGTGGCCTCTATCCATCTGAGATGAGGGTTAACAGCTACCGTATTTTCTGGCGTATAAGACGACTGGGCGTATAAGACGACCCTCAACTTTTCCAGTTAAAATATAGAGTTTGGGATATACTCGCCGTATAAGACTACCCCTCTTCCAACGCACACCAAATAAAATTTTTAAAAATGTAAGATTTGATTTTAATATGGTAATTTTAATTCAAATGCTTATGACATGCAGGTACTTAGCAGGAAAACTTGTATACAAAGCCTGCTTGGATTGGTCAGCTCTCCCCACCTGCCCAGCCCTCCCTGTCTCCAAGACTATCAGAGCGGTAGTGCAAACACGGCTCTTTTTCCATACCTCAGGCATCCTGGATGCCTGCAGCTTGCTCTGCCCTTCACTTACACCTTCCTGGTGAGACACCCCCTCATCTCGTCATCAGGACCTTGTTAAGTCATTTCTTTCCATAAATCCTAGTGAGTGGATTTTCTTTTATCGTACAGCGCCGCCCTTGCTGCTTTCATATGGTCGCTGCATACGGTGGGGATGCGGCCGTGGCCGTTTTTTAACTCCCCCCACCATATGCGGCGATCACAGATTCTCCCAGTCTGGCTTGGAAGTTTCAGCACCTGCCCTATAAGACAATAGCCGGCGTATAAGATAACCCCTGACTTTTGAGAAGATTTTCCTGAGTTAAAAAGTAGTCTTATATGCCAGAAAATACAGTAGATGGAATGGATCCATGAGATTGACTGGCCACCTAGAATGAGCTTTTAAAATGCAGCACCATGGAATGCAGCTACAGAAGTCTGTTCCCATGATCGTGCTTTAACTTCTGCAGCCACGTCCTTGTTGACATTTAGCTTTTTCAGATAAAGTTATATGCCATGGTTAACTAGTGTCTTTCTGGCTTCTTGTGCAATGAAGTTGTAGAGCAGAACGTGGAAATATGTTTTGGTAAATAAATCAGTTGTCTTTTTAAAACCAGTCTATACTGGTGATATTTCTTCAGTCTTATTCTCCCTCACTCCCACAATCACTCCCATGGAAACTATTCGATTTTTATTTTGCTATTCTTCCACAAATAGGGCCAAAGGCAGTTGCTAGGACTTCAGAGTACTCTTCTTAAGCCAGTGCTGTTTTCATGTAAATAAGGAGAAGAAAAGCTCCCTTGTTTTATGTTTTTGCATAGAAACACAGATTGTACTATAGGAAATAGTTACATGAGGATGAGAAGTCACTGTTTTTTCCCTGCATTTTCATTTGTTAGAAATGTTTTTCTTGAGAAAAATAGATGAAGAGCATATATCAGAAGCTTGAAATACTACCAAGAGTCGCTGTGTGCATATGCTAAACTAGATAGAGTGATAGAGGCCCGTTCCGCACGGGCCTTTGCACCACCCCGTTACATGCTAGGGGTTGGCCAAGGACCTAGCGTCCATACCGGCCTCACCCCTAGCATGTGACGGGGGCGTAAAAATGGCGGCGCCCTATACACACAGCGTCCTATACACACAGCGTCCGCACGTCCCCCTTGCCTTGCGACGTCACGAGTGTGCCATTTGCGCATTCATGCGTCGCAAGTGCGGTGCGAAAAGAAGCCGCTTTTTGCGGCTTCTTTTACTGTTGCCGGGAAGCCTCCCCGTTTGGAGGCTGCAGCTTCCTGGCGGCGGAAATGGAGGCAGCGGCAGACCGCCGCTTTCAGACGGTCTGTAACACGCCAGAGTTAGAAGAAACCACAAGGGCCATCCAGCCAAACCCCATGCCATGCTGGAATACACAAAGCACTCCACATTTGACTACTCTAATCACAGTTGAGCCTCTGCTATTCAACATCCATTTCAGCTCTTCGTAGAATTGCATAATTATTACATAAAGAGTCTGTTAAGAAGGTGCAAATGAAGGATGCAAACTGTGCATGTGAAACAGATATTTTTGGCTTTATTACCACAGGGATTGATGTGGAGGATTCCTACCTATCTTTGCAGAACTACATCACTTGCTGACCTGTCCAGCATTAATGTGTCAGCTCGCTAAGTAGAATGATTTGTGTTGCAGGGCTCCACCATTCTTCTAGGATGTGGTAGGCAAAGGTCATTCTTGTAACGTTCTGTTCTTTGTAGTACAACCCTGATATACACTAACCCAAGTGAAGTGTGAAATAAAGGAGGAATTCCACTTTGAATTAAAGGACAGGATGCCACCAAGAAAATGCTTAGCCCAGATTTTTTTTTTCTGTTGTGACACTGAGCTCACCATCCTTTTATACAACCACTTTTGGTTTCCAGTTGGGAGTTTGGAATCTTTGCAGATCTACCACAGATCACCCAGAGGTCTACTAGTACATTCAAATATCCTTTTGCCCATCTTTTTTCCAGGACTGGAGACCTGCCAGCTCTGTTTGTGTGAGTGTTTTATGTAGATTAAATCAAGAACCACAGAATCACAGTGAAGGAAGACAATAATTTTTTTAAGTGAATAGGTTTGCTGTTCTGGTGTACAGTATGGTTTTGATTAAGAAAGTGGTAGCTTCCTTTCCTTGGTGCCATCTACAATATGCATAACTAATAACTCTGTTGGGATAAAGGGCCTTGATGTCTTTATAGAATCTTTGAGTGTTGTTTCCTACACTTTTTGTTCTGTGTGACTTTTTGTTTGTTTGTTCACGAAAGGGTCTTCCACAAGACTCTGTCTAGAAGCTGCCAGAGTAATTTCTTGAAGGCAGAGCATAGTCTTTATTCACACATGCACCTGGCCCTGCTTTCTTTATATAGGAAGACAAAGCTTTGAAAGAAACCAGCTGAGAAGACTTACAGCCTTGAGCCTTTTCTCTGAAGTGCTTCCTTCATATCCTAGAAGAAGAGCTTTTCTGCCCTCATACAGCTGCTCCCCCCACCCTGCTTTCCTTGCCAACATGGTATTAAATAAAGGCCCAATGCTATTTTTCTGCTTCTCAAACTTTATATCCTCTTTGTGTGGATTTTTAACAGGAGAAAAAGACTGAGAGCTCAAAGAAAGCCCATCCCAAGGTATTTATGTGTAGCAGAAGTTTTCTTTCAGCATTCCTCTGCTCTGCTTACCCCTTCCAGCACTGCTCCTCTCTCTAGTCTGCTCTTTCACTCTCACTGCACGGCAGTTTGTGGCCTTCTAACTCTAGCACTTGCATGTTAGTCATAGACCTCACTGTCCCAAGGGGTGGAAAGGAGCATCAAGTTACATGCCATTGATTTGGGATTGTTGGGGTGGGACAGTGACTCTGTGTAGCACTAATACCTTTTAGTGTCTCTTATATTTACCTAAGGTATAGGATTCAGCCCAGCACACAAAAGTAAAAAAAAAATATGTGTCTGAGGGAATCTGGGCTTCTAAACAAGAATATTCCCTTTTAGTAAATGACTAGATTTAGAATTGCCAGCTGAGGTCCTGAGATTGAATAATACACATCATGTTCAGACTGAATGGCTTGATGAAGCTTTCACGAGTTGTGTGTTGTTCAATTCATGTCATCAGTTGAAACTGTCTGGAGGACTCGTTGATAAGCTAGAGTCATACTTCTGTCCCAATAGCTGATCCAGTTTGATTCTTTCACAAGTATCACATAGATGGCTTTTTGTTTGTTTGTACATGTAGGCTTATTTATTGCAAATGTCTATTGATTTAACAAACTTTAATCAGATTAAAATGTCTACCAGTGCTATCTCCTCTGCAGTAAAGTTTTCTTAGAATATGATTTTACAAAAATACTAACTTTGCAATCAACTTTCCTATACAAAGAGATAAAAGTTATTGCTAATCCTAATTAGTAATTGTGTTCTTACTTTTTAAAAAACAAACAAACATTTTTGATGATAGCTTCCAAATATAATTGGTTTCCTTTTAGAAAATTAGCTTCATGCTTGATATTTGGAAAGAGTATTATTTATTTATTTATTTATTTATTTATTTATTTATTTCTATCCCGCTCTTTTCCCAGGACTGGGACTCATGAGGGTAGTCCCCCAGGATTCATTCTTCACATAACTGATGGAATTTTCTTTATAAGTAGGAGATACCTAAAAAAGCTAACAAATAAATTTATGCTGTGTCAGCAGCAATTCATGAAGCATTTAGATAGTACAAACACATGACACAGTGCTGCCAACCTTTGCAAACCACATGCAGATGTATAATTCTGCAACTCTTTCCAAGGTTTTGATTCTGTGACTAGATTGAAAACAAAGGAAAGATAATGTAGGCAAGGTTTGTGGACTTATAGGGAAGAGACCATGAGATAGAAATAATGGTAAGTCGTGGCAGTTCTTATACTGTGGGACTAGAACTTATACTTTAGAGGAACCACTATGTACAAATCCTGTTCTGCAGAACTTATATATGATTTGCTGTGATGTCTAAATTCATGATGGTTGCAGTCAGAAAAGCAAAACATGACAGAAACAAATTCATTTCATAAACATGCTAGCCATAGCTCAGGTGTAATTAACGTATTTGGGGCAATTATTCTCCCACCACCCTGTTATCGTCTTGGTTTGAGCAAAGTAAAGATTGCTATAAATGATGGTTGCTGGAAACCTTAATTTGCTTTCCTATGGGAATTTACAGAGAATTTACAATGGATTTCTGATTCTAGTTGGAAGATAAACTGGTTTACCTTTATGGCAAATTTTGTGTGCTGATACAAATTTCAGCTTCCTTTGACCAAAGGAGTGAAAGGAATTACAGTGCATGAGGGAATGGGAGGAGAATTGCCAAATCTATTCAGTATGGCCAAACTGTAATTTGTTGATAGTGTCTGAATTGGAACTTGAGTTTTGTAAGCATGCCCAGTTTCTGTCTTGAGTCCACTGGCTAGCTGTTCAAATGCTGGCTGAGAAATCTCTCAGATCACAATCCTTTGTCTGCTCTTTGTCACTCACAGTCTCACTTTCTCAGCTCCCAAACACATTCCAGTGTTCTTAAAATTAGGTATGAATTATGCTTGTCCTTTATTTTGCATGTTCTGGAGATTTTTCTTAGTATTCCAGTGGCTTTCTCAGAAAGTCCTCAACTCAGTATCATTGGGACTACAAATCTGATAGAACCAATTCCTATATCTCAGCCGTCAGAATCATCCTTGGCATCTCTCATCTCTACTTCTTCCCAGCTGTCTGTGTACCATGATAGATAGACACAGAAATGGAGTGTAGATTGACTTGTAGGTGCACAGTTACATGTGTGTGTGTGAGAGAGAGAGAGCAGCCAAAGTTCCATAAGGAGGCAGGCTTTTTATACTTCTTGAAGGGTGACCAAGAGGGCTTCATCAGAAACTCTTCCTAGTGCTTGAAGAAGTGGATCTGAACGAAATCCAAGAAGCTGGCTCTTCACACAACTAGCTAGGAGTGAAGGAAATTGTGGTTTTGTAAGATGAACCTGGCTTCCTCTTCAAATAAAGGAAAGATTCAGGAGGAGTAATATTGTGGACAGCAGAGTTGCACAGCAGGATAAATAAGTGTGCACCAAGCACCTCAAGTACTGATGCTGGTTCCAGACCAGCAATGTCAGCCAGCCATCCAGGAGCAAAAACAGATGAAGTGACTCAGTGAACCACCAGCTTTCTCAAGCTGCATCAGAAGGTTTTCTGCACCCAGTCAAATAACAGCTATAACAGGAACCCAGATTGGAAGATGGAGCTTCTCTTCCAGCAAGATGTTTTGGTGCTAGGATAACATATCCGTCAACTATCCCAGGTGGCTCCTCTGTATATGTTAAACTAGGTTGTTGCTGTTGAGGTTGCATTGGTTTAGGAACTCCAAGGCTATATACTGTAATGAGTGAACCCCATCATCACTGACACCTGGGCTGTGATCAACACTGAGTTAATTGAGCCTCAGGAGGATGTGCTGCAGACTAAGCATGAAACGGTTCTGTTCTTGTAGATCTCCAGCACTTGCCTAGAGGCTTGTTCAGTTAAATACATGTGTTGGCTTCTGAAGACTGCATTCTGGAGATGGCATCAGGGGTCTAATTTTGAAGTTATCTTTCCAACTTTTAAAACTATATAGAGCTGAAATGTAAATTTCCTTTTCTAATATGCCTCACATCATTGACTAGTAATGGGAGGGGCCAGTCAGCCTGTATACTCACATTAGACCTCCTTGTATGTTTTCAGAAACACTGACTGGCAGGTTGGCATTTGCCTTTGAGGAACAGAATGGAAGTGTCCACGATAAGTAATATGTTTGTGACAGTAAAAGAGGGAAAGTAACCATTGTACAGTAATTACAGAACCAGTATCACCCATGCCCAAAAGGGGCCTTTTTGGTGTGTGAACATTTGCTTCTTGCATCATACCCACTGTTACTTATGTAGCAAAAATGTGAGCCCATTTTAGATTCTGAAATTGTTAAGTTGCACGGACATAATTAAGTAAACAGTTGTTCCATTCCATGTGATAGTATCAGGGATCCTTGGTATGGCAGAAGATGGGTGCACTGTACTTGGAAGATTGCATGTATTTATTTATCTAAAATCTATTCCATCTTATATCAAAAGAGTGCAGGGCAATGCATAGGTAAAATCAACAACAACAGTTTAAAACAATTTAAAATAATAAAAATAATTCAAATAGACCAAGAACATATTAAATACATTAACAAGTTTTAAAACAGGCCTCAGTCCCTGAGGAGAGATGGGTAAGAAATAATAATAATAATAACAGGAACAACAACAGTTTAAGGACCTTATAGTAGTATTTGAAGCAAATCAGTGAGTCACAAGGGTTTTTAATAAAGAGCCATAGTTATACTTGGCACCTAAATGAAACCAGAGTTGGTGCCAGTTGGGCTGGAGTGGGGCATTCCATAGTTGGAGTGTGAAGGCTGAGGAGACCCTTTCAATTGTGTTTACACAATGTATTGACCTCACTGGTGAGAGAAGGCAATGTAAGAACTGGAAGAAAGGGAAGAGAAAATAGTGCAAATGGGAGAATTGCTACCAAAATAGACAACACACCTCCCAGCTATGGAGTGCCCTCACTTTGTGAAGAAGCCCTAGGCAACACTCAGCAAGTTGCCAGCAATTAAAATCAGAGGCAGCTGGGTTGCATCCAGTTTGTTTGGAAATTTGCCTATTGAAAAAGCAAGGACAATCTGTATGAGGTGGTGGACCAGTTTAGTCAGAAGTATTTGAAATGTCATTGAATGGTCTCTAAACATGCCACAAAAGCAATGTCCAAAATCATAAAGGGTGGTTAAGCAAATTATTTAGTGCAAATACTTGGTTGTTGCAGCCTTTGAGAAAAGCATGGAAGAGCACACTTGGACTTAGAAATGCTAGCTTCCAAGCTAAGGTGGTGCGTCATAGCTGCTACTTCTCCTCCCCAAGCATACATTCCTCCTTGGATGATATATAGGAGTAGCAACTACTAGTTTACCATCAGTGCAATTTCCTGTTCCTACTACATGTTTTTGTTTTGTACCTTCAAATCATTTTGGACTTATGGCAGCCCTAAGGGGAACCTATCATGGAATTTTCTTGGCAAGATTTATTCAGAGGGGGCTTGTCTTTGCCTTCCTCTGAGACTGAGAGTGTGTGACTTGCCTAAGGTCACCCAGTATATTTCCATTGCTGAGCAGGAATTTGAACCAACTCTCCAGAGTTGTAGTCCAGCAATCAAACCACTACATTGGCTCTCTGCATAGTCTGTGCAAAACTGCACATATATACCTGTCTGTTAGAAGGTTCAAGTTGTGTGGCTCTGTAATAGATGGGACAGTAATGTAGAAGAATAGAAAGCCTGGATATGTCATCATGATTTGTGCTCTGTGCTTTTCTATACTCCCTTATTGGGAGCATGATGAGGGCTTCCTTATATTCTCCCTCTTCCACCAATATGTGGACTTCCTCTTGTTTCACCACTGTGGCCATCAATTGTATGGACCTCTTAGATAGTTCCTCATTGTTCCTGAGTGACACTTTATTCGTCTTGTCTCTCCACCAGACACCACCACTCTGCTTCACCACAGACACCATGTCTGAACTCAAGCTTTCTGATATGTAGTGTTCTCAGAGACTCAAATGTGTAATACAACAATAATGGTTCATTAAACAGAAATATAACACAACATCACAGATTATTTATTTACTACATATATATCCTGACTGACACTGATTCTAAGTCACATCTCCTTTCGTCTCCATCTCCCCACCCCTCGCATCCTAGCAGAGGGCTCATCTACACTATAGAAATAATGCAGTTTGACACCGCTTTATGTGCTGTGGTTCCAACTATAGAATCCTGGGATGTGTAGTTTTAGCAGGTCTTTAGGTGTCTCTTTCCAAGAGTGCTAGTGTCTCACCAAAGTACAAATTCCAGTATTACGTAGGATAGAGCCATGGCACTTAAAGTGGTATGTAACTGCATTATTTCTACAATATAGATGCACTGTAACTCTCCTAACCTCTCAAACTCCTAAACCCAACAAACTAATCCCTAAAACTAATTATCTAACAGACTCCACTCTCCACCTCCACAAACTGTCATACACCACCCTTTTCAGAATTCTCTCAGACATTCCATTCTTTCACCCCCTTATTGTATCTACTATACCTTTCATGCACAACTGTATTGCTTTAATTTAGCTAATAAATTGAACAACATTTTCCCCCAAAAGTCCAAAACATCACAGACTATTTTCCTGGTAATAAACTGTGGAACTGCAAAAAGCCCCCCCCCCCCCAAGTCTTTTGAAAAACTTGTTTTAATATTTGTGCATGGACTTCAATAAATTTTGTGTGCTGCACTGGTGCTATGCCTTTTATTATTCTGCCTGAGGGGAGGGCAATATGTGATGCCATATAGTATTGCAATTCACAGTTTAATTGGTCAGAGAAAAAATGAATTGTATAAGCAAGCTGTTTCCTGTTCAAAGAGGTGGTTTTGTGGCCTTGTTTCCAAAGTTTTATGATCTTTAGCACTGAACATTAAAGCTGTTCTAAGGTGGCAGGAGAATCACAGGGACTTGTATGAGGATATCCGGTTCCTGGTAACACATACTGCTTTAGATCCCTGTACAAACTTTCTGTGCCAGCCTTTAGAATGCCTAGGTTTCGTGTTTTGTTGACTTTTGTTGTTAAATACCATCAAGTCAACTTGGCCTTATGGTAATCTTATGAATGAGAGATGTCCAAGTCACCCTGTCACCAACAGCCCTGCTCAGGTTTTGCAAACCTGGAATTTGCAAAGATGCAATCTTTAAATGCAGTTAAAATCAGATGCATTTGTTTCTTTCAACAAAATTACTTTTTTCCTTCTTACGTTTTGATTTAACGTAGTTGTTGGAATGAATTATATCCAAACTGGAGATTGTATTATTTCCTTGTTTGTACTTTAATCATCTTTACTATATAACAATCCTATGTCTGTGCAAGATATTACCATGGATGAGACTGGAATTAAATACTTATTAGTGACTCATGCAGAAACATGTGGGGGTACAGTTTCCCCCTGGAAGTCTATAATTTTTGTTCTGGTACTTCATATATTAATTTTGTAGTAAAGATATGTGTCTCAACTCACTCTGGAAAGTACCAAATCTGGGGCTTGTACTGACTGATAGCACAACATTTTTGCCTACAATTGCTTGGCTACTGAGCAGTGACCACTATAACGGGCATTTGCTTAGCTACAGTTGGCCCTCCTTATCCACAGATTCCCATTCCATCACATTAAAAAATAAATTCAGAAAGCAAACCCTGATCTTGCCATTTTGTATAAGGGACACCATTTTACTCTCCCATTGTATATAATGGGATTTGAACATCTACAGATTTTGGTATGCATAGAGAGGGTCCATTGTATTTGCTGTCCACTTTCCTGGAATCTTAATCTGAAGCGCTAAGTGCTTGAAAGTTGGTCCTGCAGCAATAAATGACACTTCCTTCAGTTTTCATTCATGCTTTGAATTAGGATGTTGAAGTGCATAGTCCTGTACATAGTGTGCAGGATAACTTTGGGTGTTCCTCTGCATCTGTCTTGATATCAGAGTTGCAGTTTTGTGCAACTAGAAAGTGAGGTTAATGATAGAAGAAGTGAGGTTATATAGCTATATCTTACTGAACTGTACAAAGGCCTTTAGCATTTTAAGCCATAAGATTCTCTTCAAGGTTTTAACACTGACCATCACAAACGTGGTTGATTTGCATCATAGTCTGTATTTGACCCCCAGAATCCACAATGTTAGTACAGCATAAATGCTTATTTCACACATTTAATTTACATAGAAAAACTTCAAGATATGCATACAAGTGCCAAAACATCTAATGGACTTGGAACTTGTTGTCCTGAGGTGGTAACTGTCCATTAGAGGCTGGCAGTTTTTGGACTGGCAGGCAGTTGAATATTCAAGAAAGTTGTTTTGATAAAGTAGCCAAGACAGAGCTACAAAAATGGTGAAGTTCCAGACTATTTGAATTCTATTTTTGCTTTTATTCTTGTACTGTACTTCACATTTAGAAACTAATTTGAATTATCAAGTGGTAGTTTCTTAGCTTCAATGTATATATGTGGGCACACACGTGTGTGCAGTATGGGGATGATACTACTGACCAACATTGCAGAGGTTTGTTTTATTTTACATATTTATATTCTGCTTTCTCACCACAATTGCTCTCAGTGTGGGAATAAAACCACTACAAGAAAATTCAAACAAATGACAATAATATTGTACAAGTCACTGTTGTTCGGATTACAATAAGATATTGTATTACAGATGTATAGAATGCACAAGATGCAATGACATAATCTGCATCTGATACCTTCAGCTGCTGAGAGGTTTTGCTCAGAAAAGTGTCTTGCTAAAATGAGGAGCTAAAATGCATGCTGTTGTCTTTGCATGTTTTTAGAAGCATTGGTTTTCCAAAACTTTATTGACTGCCATGTGGGCATGTCCTTAGACCTTCCTTTAGTGAGTATTTGTGTGCCTTAAAGCCACAATATGCATGTTAAAAATTAAAAACAAATTGATATGAATGATGCTGGTTTTGGCAGAAGAAGCTGAGCTGGCATGAAAGACACAATACAAATAAACAAGGCCTTTTATTAAAATTCATTTAAGATCCTGATCCATTTCTTCTCTCTGGTAATCTTGCTGCAGCCAGTAAGGAGAAAAATTACACTAAAAGCAGAAATGATGAAGTATGCTTTTGCATCATAAGCAAAATAGGTTACAGGTTCTGTGACTATGAAGTCTCCAGTTAAAGGTACAAGAGCTCAAAAATTATTTTTCCAACTTCTCTGTTTTTATGCATTATAGCTTTTACTGTTTGGTTTTCTTTAGATCCCTTGGGATCCAGAAGTTGATGTTTGGTGGCATGATGTTACTAAAAATGCTAGCAAGGAGTGTGAACCTGTCTGGTGTGACGCAGAAGATGAATTATTTATTCTCTATACCAGTGGGTCAACTGGGAAACCCAAGGTATGTTGTTTTATTCTGGGTTAACATCAAAGTGCAAAATATGGAATTATTGCTTCTTAAATCACACACAGTTACAATTCACTATACACTTTGGTTCCACATCATACAGTTTCACCATAACGTTTGGGATAAACTGGTAGTACAACCAGAAGGAAGTGTACCACTGGAAAGATTTTAGTTTAGTGTCACTTTCAGTGCCAGGCACTGTGGATTGTTTGTGGAGCGCCTAGTTCATTGGTAGAGCATGCACTCTGGGTGCAAAAGGTCTGATATGTAATTCCTGTTATCTTTAGCCAAAAGATCCTCGGGTACCAGATTGCTAGACAGCTTTTCTGGTAGAGATTTCTGCCAGCTTCTGCCACTTGGAGGAGACAATATTGGTGCAAGGCATACTAGCGGTCTGACTTGTTATATTCATATAACCCATTGTGAAACTCTTCAATAATTATGTTGTGTGAAGCTCCATTATGATAAGCAACCATATGTACTTTGTATTGACAGTTAACTTGATCAGTGATTGGAAGGACTAAAGAATGTAGAGAATGCCTAGCGCTTTTAAGTTTTGCCATTATTTCTTTATTTGATTCCCTCTCCACCCTGACTGGATCTCAAGATGGCTCATAATAGGGTTAAAAACAGGTTCCTCTATTTTGTGTAGGAAATAATTTTCATCATGACATTATGCAGTTCCTCATTCTGAGATACATCTACTTACGTTGGCAGAGTCTCTGTGTATACCATATTGTTGTTGTGTGCCTTCAAGTCACTTCTGACATATGGCAACCTCTAGGCAAATCTATGATGGGGTTTTCTTGACAAAATTTGTTCAGAGGAGATTTGCCATTATCTTTCCCTGAGGATGAAAGACTGAGATTTGCCCAGGGTCACCTAGCGGGTTTCATGGCAGAGCAAAGATTCAAACCATGGACTCCAGAGTAGTAGTCCAACAGTCAAATCACTATGCCATGCTGAGTATACCATATAGCTCTGTTTTATGTCCTCTGTTTGATGAAATAGTTTGTGCTGTCTTTTCAGCCTTCAAGGGAGGATTTCAGTTCTTCAAACCCCAAATTAAACAGAACCAAGTATTGCAGTAGGTTGAATGGTGTAAAGCAAGACTTAGCTCACATTGATTCTTGTATTGGGGAATGATCAGTAAAATCTGAGATGATTGTATCATCATGTATCTTCAGAGTGCTGTTTCAGAAATTACCACTATTCTGACTGTGTTACTTGTGGCTCCATAGTAAGTCACAACTGAGAAGCTGTTGTGGAAAAGACACTTTTCCCCACAACAACTGAGCAGTAGCTGTTGCCTTTAGTGCCCCCCTTTCCAGCTTTCTTAAGTTGCTTAGTGTGCTTTATTGTATTAGTCTGCAGGCAGGGACAAATGCAGTTAATAAAAACATCTCTCTTGCTTGCTGTTACTGAACTGGAATCCTAAATTTTCTTACCAGCAACACAATGAGACTTCTAAGTAAAAATGCATTGGGTGGTAATTAAGTTTCCCAACAATCTGATGGTTGTGTTTTCATCCACCATCTGCAAGTAATTTTTATAGAGAAATTTCACTTTACTATGGAGTTGATATGTATGATCATAAAGATTTGCTCTTATGTGAATGAACTGCACTGTCAAATTTATTACATGTTTCCTGCTATCATTTTGACAACTTGTTGATATATTTGATCAGTGTTACAGTATTTGGGAAAAATAATGGTGTATTTCTTCCCCCACTGACCGATTCACAAAACACAACACACCAAAACTAGTTCTTCAATGGATCCCCTGTGTTCTGTATTCCAGGGTGTTGTACATACGATAGGTGGATATATGATTTTCACTGCTGCTACTTTTAAATATGTGTTTGATCACCATCCCGAGGACATTTACTGGTGCACAGCTGACATTGGATGGATAACTGGTCATTCCTATCTGACATATGGACCTTTGGCAAATGGAGCAACCAGTGTCTTAGTAAGTTCTGTGATAAGATGTGGTCATATTGGGAAAGTACGGTAGATCTAAAGAAACATTGGTGAGCTTCATACATGAAGTCTGAATGCCTGAAAGCATCAGTGTGATGTACATTGACCTCCTCTGTAATAGGTAAGTAGCTAACGAAGTACATGACTGCAAGTGAATGTAGTTCCTAAAATTACATTTGATTTAAGGCCCAGTGCTAATCAGAGCAAAGGAGATTGTCTTCTTGATCTAAAAAAGTCAATCTGCTCTTCTTTTTGCTGCCGTTTTCTTAAGACTTCTGGGCTGAACATTGTTGGTGGGCCAGAGGAACATAAAAGGGGGGGGGGGGTTGCCATTTGTTAGAAGTTGCAGTGGAAGTAGCCCATGCTAGTAACTGTATTTTTTGCTCAGTTTGAAGGGCTTCCTATTTATCCAGATGTTGGCCGTATGTGGAGCATCATAGATAAGTACAAGGTGACCAAGTTCTACACAGCACCCACTGCCATCCGACTCCTTATGAAGTATGGAGATGAACCTGTCAAGAAGTAAGCATGATTTTTGTAAAATGAAAATTCAAAATTCAAAACTGGATTTTAACATGAAACAATACAAACTCTGTGCCCTAGCCAGGAAAAGTGGGTTTGTGAATAGAGAATAAAGCTTGGCTGGGCTTCACCGCTTGCTTTGTGCTGTGGTGACTGCTGGAGGGGAATCTTTCTGAATCTAATTAAGATAGCTGCACTACAGTTGTTTGCTCTTCAGTGGCAATTGCAGTGTGTTAGAGACTAATTGACTATAATTTAGCCATCTGAGCAGTGCATTGGACAGCCGCCCCTTTCCTGATTGTGTCATTTATAGTTACAACAGCATCTCACTGTTCCCCCCCCCCCCCCCAAACATACTGGTGTCACAATGTAGCTTAAATACTCTATTGTGCATTAGTGGTTAATATTCCTTATAATGTACTGTTAATATTTTATATTTATTTTTATATGTGTCAACTGTCTTTCTTTCTTCACTTAGAGTTTGAGAAGGATGGTTTTTAGCCTGTATTTGTTTTCTTTCTTTTACTGCTTCCTTGTGATCCCTCCCTCCCTCTTGCTTTCTGGATGTTTTAGCAAGACATCATGGCTCACTGGAGCAACGCTTGCTTTGAACGTAAAAAGTTCAGTCCCCATCATCTCTGGTAGCCAGGCTTGGTCTTTAGAGAACTTCTGGTAGTTAGGGATGTACAGAGCTGTAATATGATTCAGTATAAGTTCATATAACAATATTCTTAAATTCACTTTTGACCACACATACATACTGTGGATTTCTGGAAGTGTCCTTATGTGATTACCAAGTCTCTCTTGTGCTGTATGGTATCCACCTTAAAAGGAACAAAGCTACAGATCAGTTTTTTGTGAAGTCAAAGGCTTTCATGGCCAGCAGTCATAGTTTTTGTGGGTTTTTTTGGGCTATGTGGCCATGTTCTATAAGAGTTTATTCCTGACATTTCGCCAGCATCTGTGGCTGGCATCTTCAGAGAATACTAACCTGGAAGAGGGTGGGTATATATATACTGTGTGACCCTGGGAAAGCAGGAGTGATTCCCATGTTAATCTGTGTACAATACACATGCAAATCACTCCTGCCTTCCCAGGTTCACACAGTATACCCAACTCCTTTCCAGGCAAGCATTCTCTAAAGATGCCAGCCACAGATGCTGGTGAAACATCAGGAAGAAACTCTTCTAGAACATGGCCACATAGCCTGAAAAACCCACAAAAAACTATAATCTGTGTATTGTTCTGTTGTTGATGGCTTCCTAGGGGTAGGAGGACCTGCAAAAGAGGATTAGTGTCTGCATTTGTTTGGAGGATTTCTCTATTGAAATCCATGTGCTTCTTATGGCAGGTACAGCAGAAAGTCCTTGAAGGTGCTAGGAACAGTTGGGGAGCCCATCAACCCTGAAGCCTGGCTTTGGTACTACAAGGTGGTTGGTGAAGAGCGATGCCCTATAGTGGATACATTCTGGCAGACAGAGACTGTGAGTTCTTTCCTACTTGCTTCCTTTTCTGTCTTCTGAATAAGCTGTGTTTGTGCACGCATGCTTGATGCATGTTTGGTTTCCCTGTTTCCCATGCTTTGGATTTTGAGCTTTCACCTATAAACTCTGTCTTATTACACAAGTGCTCTATCTTGGTAATACATTTGTGATACTTAGGGCCCATACGGACAGGCCAAAATAAAGCTGCTTTGGGTCACTTTGGAGGTATGCTGTTTAAATGACACACATATCTTAAGAGGCCAGAAGCTGTGTCAAAGCTGTGCTCCAGTCCTTAGGACTGGAACGTGGCTTTGGCGTGGCTTCTGGCCTCTTAGGATGCATGCATCATTTAAACAACATACCTCCAAAGTGATCCAAAGCAGCTTTAATTTGGCCTGTCTGTGTCAAACTGGAAATTTAACTTTTAAAAAAACACTAATTACTTTACTCTTTACTCTTATCACCCAACAAGTTATTACTTATTACAATGTGCCCATGTCATACGCGGGCATGCCTTACACGGCTTCCAGCATATACTGGAAGCCGTGTCGGAAGCAGCAGTGCCATGCGTGCCGGAAAAGGCAATGGTGTGTGCACTATGCGCTGCCGCAAGCACGAGCCCCATTCACTTGAATGGGGATTGAGCATCCGTGTTTTTTCCCTTACTCGTGTGTGTGTATATGTGTGTGTGTGTGTGTGTGTGTGTGTGGAATGGATCCTCTGCGTAGTACAGTCCACTAAAAGTTATCATTACTACTAAGCTGCCATTACTGCTCACTGGTTCCCTCAAATGACCAATTCAGGTATTACATGTTGGACATTCTGAGAAAAATGTGAAAGACAAAGCATTCCCTCCTGGTTATAGTGCAGAATAGTGACCCTTGTGGTCCTTCATTCACCCACGTCTATTTTTAGATTGAGCCAGCATATATACCCACTGAATAATGAGTAACAGACAGAGCACACATTCCACTGAAAAGTACTGAATTGCATCTCTATTTGTTATCAGCAAACAAGTAACTGATTTCCATCATGTTACTACAAAAAGTAACTAGTTATTAAAGTAACAAATTAGAAAAAAATAGTTACTTCATAGCTCTGCCACCAAGTATATTTCAACCATTATTTCAGCTCCTTTCATCTCCTATCCAACATGCTAATGCTGAGGGAAAAACTTTCTAAATCTTAGGTTTTCTCCTGTACTTGGGAATAAAGCTCTGTGCTTAAGTTAGGCTTTGAAAACATGGATGTTCTCTTCAAAGTAACAATTTAGCATTCTCACGACTAGTATTCTTACTCCTGCAGGGTGGCCATGTGTTGACTCCACTGCCTTGTGCCACACCTATGAAGCCAGGTTCAGCTGTAAGTAAAATTCATGCTTGTTCTCTTCTGATTATTTACCTTTTCTTCCTGATACATCTATCACTCTAGAACTGATTCTGGCCTTAGGAGCAATGATTCTACTAATACCTCGCAAATAAGAAGGAAGATACAAACAGCATCGTCATTTTTATTCTCTGAGAGTCCATCCACGCTGCAGAAATAATCCAGTTTGAAACTGCTTTCACTGCCATGGCTCAGTGCTATGGAATTCTGGAAAATATAGTTTGTTGTGACACCAGAGATCTGGTGCTACAACAAACTATCATTCCCAGAATTCCATAGCACTGAGCTATGACAGTGAAAGTGGTATCAAACTGGATTATTTCTGCAGTGTAGATGCAGCATAAGGCAGGGTGAAGAACCTGTGGCCCTCGTGTTCCTACTAGCCCTATCCAGTATTTCCAGTTTTCAAGGGAAATGAGATTTCAATTCTAACAAAATCCGAAGGGTCGAAGGCAAAACTTTCTTGAAATAACATCAGTGCAGGGCAATAGTCTGTAAACAAAGAGCTCATCATGGAACTCAGCTTGAATGATACTCAGAATGTTTAGACTTAGTCTGAAAGCTGTAGAGGTTTATCAGATGAATCCCTTGAGAGATACTTTAATTTCTGGGTTTCAGTTCCTTTTCCATGTCCAGCTATTATGGGGAGAATTTATTTTCCGTTTTCCAGCTATTCAAAATTCTCATCTAAATATTCTTTGGCAGACATTTCCATTTTTTGGGGTGGTCCCTGCAGTGCTGGATGAGTCTGGAGAGGAGTTGGAAGGAGAAGCAGAAGGTTACCTGGTAAGAAAAAGCTAATCTTTTACTAGTTAAACCCAAGCAGTGTATAGAGTTGCATTGCTGACAATAGCTCTCTTTGGCATAAGTCTGAGCACTGAAGATCTTGCCCTTCATAGAGTTTCTCTGCTGCAAGACCTTGTTCTGCATCATGTAACTTGTCTGTACTTTGAGGATCAAAATGGAAGATGATTAAAAATATGTGTTTGGGACTGAACTTAAAAAACAAGCAAACCTTGCTATCAGTTATTGGGGGCTGGTTATGACTGGCACAAGGTTTCTGGAGAATTAAAACTGATCTTAGTCTGTCCATTTTTCTGCTTAGGGCAAAAGTCTGGCATGATACAGGTGGTTTTCTTTTTTGCTCCAGCAGGATTAATATCTGCTTCATGTAGGGACTAGTTTGGAGAAGAGGATTTCATTTGGAAAGAGTACAAATGGTTACCCCACCATCCAAAATCTGACCTCGTGGCAGCAGCTTCTGTTTAAAACCAACAAATGTCGAGATAGCTAGTTACAGGTGTTCAATATCACAGCTTCTTTTTGCTCACTTTGACACTACAGAGTTTGGGCTGGAATCATATCTTATTTTACTAGAGCCTGCAGAAATTACTTACTTGGACTACAACTCCCAGAATCTCCCAACTGGAATGATTGGTGAATTTTGGATGCTGTGAATTTCTCATGAGGTGAAAAGGATTTGAACTTTTTAATCAAGATAGATTTTGCATACAAGTAAGTTTTGTATGCAAGTAAATTTTATCAGGACTTCCAAAGTGTGGGAGGAAATATTGACCATAATGGATCTCTGCTCAGAGCAAAGTCTCAGTGACTATAAAATAATTTGCATGGGTGGTCAGGAAAGGTGACAGGGTTGCTTGGGTGCTCTCCAAGTTCTAGGTCTAATCACTGCCTTTCTGTTTATGCAGGATGCCATTTTGTCTGTTTATATTGCAGAGGGGAAGGTGCGTGGCACATAGAATCACTGGGCTATTTAAAGCTTGGATTGTGATTTCAGTGCAGTGATATAGAATTGCTTTCTCCAATTCCTATTGATGTAATTCAGAAAATTTGATTTTGATTTTTTTTCTTTTGCCTTTTCACTTGAGATCTCATTTAGAATATTTGTTTTACTAATATTTAACAAATAAACATTTTGCCATTTAACATATAAACAAACAAAAAAATCCCTGAAAACTATGCCTTGTTTAATTATATAAATAGTTTCAGATGTTCTTTTAAAGAGGCAAAATGAAATATCTGATTGAGAGGAAAATTAATGCACAAACTTCTTTTTAAGTGTTAAATTGATACAGATTTAAGCTGTCCTTGGGAATTGTTATTAGGATATTTGTAAATAGGTGTGACAACATAATATCATCAAATTCCTTTACATTATTTAGATTTTAAAGAGGAAAAAAAATTGAAAGCCCTGATAACTGTTAGTATCATTTTTAGCAAGCCTGAAGAGTGGTGTCCATAAATATTTATGTTTCTTAGGGAGATAATAATTAATAATATTTTTTTTATTTTTCTGTTTCCCGCCTCTCCTTGCGGATCAAGGCGGGATCACATCAATGTCATCAGTACAGTTTACAGAATACACAACAGCTTAAAAAGAACAGATTAAAAAACAACATTATATAGCAGCGGTAGGCAACCTTTTGGAGCCGGGGGCCGGGTTGCTGTCCCTCAGACAACTGGGGGGCTGAAGCTAAAAAATAAATAATTAAATAATTTTTTAAAAATTTAAATAAATAAATAAGCCGGGACAAATGTAGGACAACATTTTCAAACGGTGGACACTTTTTTAAAAAAAGTGGAGGACATGCAATAAAATTTGCTTTTGTTTTTTAAAAATGTTAATATAAATGCATGTTTCTGAGGCTTCTATAGACAATTGCCCCCCAAAGGCCCCGGCGGCAATCGGCGGCAGGACCGGGCTGGGGCCGGTCCCAAGGCCTCGCCGGGCCGCATCCGGCCCGCGGGCCACAGGTTGCCTACCACTGTTATATAGCAACATTATGTAGTAAAATACAATACAAACAATACTAGTCAGCCAGGGTGTTGCACTAAGGGAAACAGTGCATCTGATTCATCTGTTTTTTCATATTATCAAACCGGGTTGGGAATCTTCAGCTAACGCAGGTTGAGTGGATATGCCCACTGGAAGAGATCCATCTTTAATGCCTTCTTAAAGGCTTCTAATGATGTAATAAGACTCTTCTGGTAAGCTGTTCCATAATTTCCTTGAAAGGAAGCTAGTTACAGCTTTGATTTTAGTTTTGACTGGTATTGCTCCCTTATTTGACCTATTATGTATTAATTCCTTGTGTTATTAATATTATAAAATAAAGAATTCCTAAAAATTGGAAAAGGCATCTGTGGAAAAATATATCAATGGAAGACTTTTCACCAACACCACTTCTACACTTTGAGCATTAAAATGTTTGCCAGTGTACAGAATTATTTTGGTCACTGTAGAGCTGTGCTGTAACATTATTGTCTGCATAATTCCATAATGTAATAGTGGTACACATCTTGACCTTTCAAGAAAGTTACACTTGACCTGGTTAAGTTGACATGACCCAGTTGAGAGAAAGCGACTTGTTTAAGCAAAATTCTTAGATTTGAACTTGAGAGTTTCTGGCTCAAGTGCATTGGTTTGTCAGCTATCTCATCTTGATTTAACACCAATACTTTGTATAAAGTTCCAGAAAGAGAATAATGGAGGAACAGCCCATAGGTTTGTACAGTGTTCTGTTAGAATTTGGAAGTAACCCACAGCAGTGTGCAGTGCTGAATATTCAAGTGTGCTCTCTGCTCCTATGTGTAATACAACATCTTATCTCTCATCTCCTTTAGGTTTTTAAACAACCTTGGCCAGGAATAATGCGCACAGTGTACAAAAATCACCAGCGGTTTGAAACCACTTACTTCAAAAAGTTCCCTGGTTACTATGTGACTGGAGATGGTAAGACTCATCAAAACAGTCTGGCCATAGAGATGTACTGGTATCTTGTGGAGCTGCTTTTCTATTTAATTTATAAGGGTATAAGCACAATAGCTGTGAGACATTATAACACTTCCTTATTGTGTCTTAAGCCAACCCTTACATTGTGTTCTCTTTCTAATGTGGCCTATTTTTAACTGTAATGGCTAGATAGGTTGATTTTTGGTTTTGTGACAGCCTACTTTGTAAAGGAGCCAGCATTTGTGTAATGGTTTGATTTTGACATGATCCTAGAGACCAGGGCTCAAATTCCCCACTCTGCCATCAAAACCCACTAGTTGACATTGGGCATGACACATGCTCTGAGCCTCAGAGGAAGGCAAAAGCAAACACTCTGAACAAATCTTGCCAAGAAAACTCCATGATAGATTCTCCTTAGAGTCACTGTAAGTCAGAAATGGCTTGAAGGCACACAACAGCAGCGATTTTGTAATTCTGGAATCAGTATTTTAATATTCAGAGCAAAAGTAGGGGGGCTTCTAGTTAAAATCTGCAATTCCCAACTTGATTTTCCCTGCAGTGATAGCTGTGGCAGCATCGTAAAAGGTAAGGTTAGCCTCTCTCTGGCTTTCTTGAAACTTAAGCAGTTTCTGGTATTTGTTCTGCATAATGGAGGTCAGCCATGAAATATGCAACACAACGGAGAGGATTTCTGAACTAGTACACTGTGGTTCCTTCCCCATTTTTTTCACCCTCTCTCTATTCAGAGTGAGGGTGCAAGGCTTTTTCTGGGTGTCAAAATGTGACATGCAGACAGAATTTCTCTGTCAACTCCCTTTTAATTATCTCCTTGTAAAGAGATGCATTTTGGTTTTTCAAAATATTTTACTCTTTTTTGGTAATTCAGTTTCTTTTCTATACTTACTGCATTTCGAAGGGAGATCACTGTGATGCACACCTTCTTTCCCACCTCCCCCACCCCTATTTTGGTAGTATTCAAAAATCCAGATATCTCTCCTTAGCTGTTTCCTTATAATGGCATATTTGTTCTTCCAGGATGCAAGAGAGATAAAGATGGTTATTACTGGATCACAGGTCGTATTGATGACATGCTGAATGTTTCTGGTAAGAGGAAGAGCTTTGTGGAACAAGAGTTGTTCCCTGAACTTTTTTTACTCCCTACTATATAATATAATAGCATTTTTAACATCAAGTCTTGCCATTTTGAATGAAATGTTTCCTCCTCATTGCTTGAAGCTGGGCCTAGCCATTACTGAAGAATATAAATTAGGACAAATAAGAAGATATCTAGAAGCCAATAATGATAATGATCCAGTCAGTGTCAAGCAAAATTGAGCCAGTGGTTTTTGATGGATAGGCTTATTGTGTGCTTACGAAGCTTCAAACAATGTTAAAGATTAGAAGCAAATGCTATGGTTCCTAAAAGGGGTTTTATGCATCTAATAGTGAAGTGGTGAGATATTAAGAGGTTACTTTATATTTCCCATAGATGATCTGTGTATCTAGAAATAGCCAATGTGGAATTAGAAATTTTAATTTGTGAAATGCCAATTTATTATTTCGTATAACATTGAGTTTCTGTTGCCTGGTGTCAGATTGCCCTGCTATAGAAATATCTGCTGTGGAATGGCACAGATTCATAAGTACATTGTACTGCATATGGAAATAAATTGCTGACAGTGGATTACTTTGCCTGCCATCCTGAGAATCTCTTTGCCTTGCCGCTTCCAAGCTGCCTTTATTTGGATTCATTACATGCATAATAAGAGGCAGTAGATTCCATGTCATGAAGTCTGGCAGTTTATATATGCATATCAGATTTAATTAACCCTCTAGTTTTAGTCCTCACCCACATTTTTTAAATTATTTAAAGTTTAGTGTTCAGCCCTTTCCCACATTTTGTTGTTTTAGTTGTGCACTGAAATGGATTTAATTGGTACAAAAATATTTTTTGTGACAGAAAGGTTAAATAAACAAAAACAGTCAATTCAACAACACTGCTACTTTCTGCTTGCAGGGCACTTATTGAGCACGGCAGAGGTTGAATCGGCTTTGGTGGAACACTCTGCTGTTTCAGAGGCAGCTGTGGTAAGCCACCCCCATCCAGTGAAAGGAGAGTGCCTCTACTGTTTTGTAACACTGAGGGATGGCCATGATTTCACAAAGAATTTGATTGATGAACTGAAGAAACAAGGTACGGGTGGTAGATGTTCTCATATTGCTTGAGGGATACACTGAGAGGAGTGCTTAAAAAAAATGAGGCCAAAGCTTTAGAAATTTTTTTGGATAGAGACGAGGCAGGATGTCACATCTGGAACATAGGAAGCTGATCCCAACCTGGTTGCACTCTTTGTAAATTTAGACAAATGTTACCAAGTCTGATCAGCAGTACTTCTCCACAGTCTCCAACGAAGGCATTCTGTGTCATTTCTAACCTGATCCTTTTAAGCTGAAGATGCTGGGTGTTGCACCTGGGACCTCTTTCTGGTGAAGATGTGCTCTGTCACTGAACTATGCATCTGCATATCAGTTCATTTGATATTGTGTCAGCTTGTACAAAAGAATTGAAATCCTGTGCTAGCTCACATGGTTTCCCTAGCTTAGAGAAGAGATAATCTATCAGTTTTCCTGTGACCATCTTGGGAAGAACACCTCCCTAACAATTACCTGTGGCTGTCAGACAGGTTGGCAGACAGTTTTCAAATAAACGGGTCATGTCTCAGCTTTGCCAGAACCTAAATTTAACTCTGCTGGCCTTGTTACTTCCCATTCTCTACTCTCTGTGCCAGCTGGCGCCCAGTTTGAAGACATAAGGGTATGCTGTATGTCTCGTGAACAGGGTGTGAGTTCTGCAAATGTGATGAATGTGTAGCAGCCCTCCAGCAATGATTGACAGCAATGTTACTGGAGAACAGAGTGGGTTGGCATTGTTGGCTCTCCTGTGTCCTGCAGGTGTGCAGCAACCAAAACAAACAAAAATTAGGCTCAAACAGAGGTGCTAACATTTAGCACTGTCTGAGGTGCTTGACCTCAGCAGTAGGTCACAGCAGAGTGCAGAAGCACAACTCAATATGCAATAAAGCACTGACCAACCTGAAATAAGGCTCAGACACAGTTGACTTCTTCCAAAGTCCTTGGAGGCTTTTATTTTCATGTGGAGTTCTTAGAATTCACTAACCCTTTCTCCTGAATTGTAACATTAGAGCTGTCTGGAAAAGAATTAATTCCCCCCCCCCCATGAAATTACAAACCCCAGAATTCTGTAGTGGGATTTGGTGGTTAAAATGGTTTCACAGTGCTATAATTATGTAGTATAGGTACATCTTGGGTTAGAGAGATAAGGAATTTTGAAGTCCTTTCCCTTGTGAATTGTTTGCTGCAACTAAAATGTTTGTTATCTCACTTTCAGTTAGAGAAAAAATTGGACCTATTGCAACTCCTGATTATATTCAGAATGCTCCTGGCCTACCCAAAACCCGTTCAGGTACAGTATGGATTTTGACTACAGGAAGCTTAGCTCCTGGTACATTGAATATCCTTTGTCTTATTGTTAAGGTTGTTGCTGCCACCTGAAATTTCTATTTTCCTCTTCTTGGAATGAAGTAGTCTAATAATTTGGAAAGCTAATAAACATATCACTTGTGCCTTATAGTCCATATCTCAACATAGTTATAGAAAACAATAAGCATACCCTCCTGTTTCTGCTGTAGGCAAGGTAAAATTTCAAAAAAGGGAGAGCTGTCTTAATTTTGGCAGAAGAAATTCTAAACACACTGCAGAGCAGCAGCTTGGGAGTAAGACACTATATGAGCATACTGTGTTCCAGCACACAGTAGAGCTTGCTGCAGGTAGAACTCATGATCATAAAAAGTTATTTTTGTCTTACATGTTGACTCTGGTGGTGTTGGCCACATTTTACAGTATCTTATACCTGTGGAAGAGCCAGACAAGCAAGAATTAATCCTCAAGTTAGAATTTCTCATATCTCCCAGCTCTAGAATGTTGCAGTGCATACTCTTTAGTAAATCTTGTTCATTTAGTGAAGAGTATTAAATTGCCTGTGTCCTGAAATCCTGCATAATTACCTTAATGTTACTCTTCATCCATTTTTCCTTATGACCAAGGTGAAATTTGCTGTCATGTAACCATTTCTTTGCAGGTAAAATTATGCGGCGAGTATTAAGAAAAATTGCCAAAAATGACCGGGAGCTGGGAGATACCTCAACTGTGGCAGATCCAGCTGTTATAAACCACCTTTTCAACAACAGGTGTGAGACGATACTGTAGCTGGACTATTCTGGGGAAAAAACAACAGTAGTGCAGGAACTGGTGAGAAGATGATCCCATCCAGACAATGACTGTTTGTTCCTCAAGAAGAGAACTACCCTATACTGAGCTGAATGTAAAATGCTATTAATGAAGAGAAGAAACTGGTGCTCCAAGGTCCAGTCCTCTCATGTTGTAGATATAGCTGTCTGTGCCTCTGGAGAACTGTGTACATTGTATTGTAGACTGATAATTGCATATTTGAAATTCCAGCCTCATTCGGTTCATACAGAATGGAAATATTTTAATTTTCATGAGTTTGTTTCATGAATTTTGTTTTATTTTATTTTTTAAATTTCAATGTACAACAATGGACAGAGTTTAGAATGCATTGATAGTGGCATGAAAAATGGTTTTGCTTCTGAGCAGTCATTACAAGCCTTCAAAAGGTTTTGAGAACCAATAGACTGAGCAGTAAACCTCATGTTGAGGCAGAATTACTGGAATAAATCTTTTAGCAATCCAGCATTCATCATAGTTTATATTTTTTTTTAAAGTCTGCATAATATTTGGGCTTCACGTCATGAGAAATGGGGAAGTGTTTGGGGGAAATGGCCAATTACAGTATGCAGTTGTGTAAAGTTACTTTTCCGTGTGTTATCTCCACTGTATGTTAGGCTGAAATAGCTGTTAGTGGGGATAATTTCCCCACATATCCATGTGATTCAGCTTTATTAACATGTCTTTGTATCTATACATGATTGAAAGCTGAATTTTCACATGTGCTATTCTCTAGAGGAAAAACTGGTCCAGAGAGAGGTTTTTAATTTACTCTGGTGGTTTAGTGCAATGCCAATATGTTAAAAATAGAGATGAGGTCTTTTTATTTGTGTTGGTTGAAAACTGAATGCTATAGATAATAAAGGAAAGTGGCATCCAGCAATTAAGTTACTGACTTCTTTATGTAACTATCTTAGTCATATAAAAAAGGGGATACATGAATGTTCTGTTTCCCACCTGAGGCTGTGGCGGCCAGAAAAAGTGTGGCTTCAATAATAAAAATCACTTTTCAGTTTATATTAGGTTACGTCCTCCATGTGATCATGGAATATGTGTGTGACAAAAAATGAACTGTGGTTCTTATGGAGGGGAAAAGGTGTCAATGGCATATAGACTACTCCGCTGAGGTGTCCTTTCTCGCAGTCCAATGACTATACAGGCGTCCCTCCCAATTCGCAGGGGACACGTTCTGGACCCCACCACAAATCGGAAAAATGCAAATATTTGAGTCCCCACTGGTTACAATGATGGCATGCTCCTGCGCACGCATGTTTGTCCTTCCCTGCTTGCTGTCCGTGAATGGGGAGGGCTGAGTGTATATTCATTCTTCATAACCCACTAAATCATTGTGAAGGTTAATGAACTAGACTGCTTTAGTGCATTGTTGTTCATTGCAGCAGTAAATAATAAAAATTATCAGATCAGATATAGGTGGACATAATGTATGTAATGGTGGATCCCACAACCAAATAAACATGAATGACAGGAACAGGCTTCTTGTTCTAAGTAGTTTGTTAAGTTATGCAATTGTAGCACGTATTTCAGTGCTACTAGCCTGAAGATGCCTCTTCTCTGTAATTTTTTTGTATCAGAAATAGCTTTTTATCTTTTAATTATCATTACCAACAATTTTTAAAAAATGAATATTGCATTTGGCATTGGTGTTTTGCCCATTTAACTGTAAACTGAGAATGCTGAAGACATTGTCTCATGACTATACATCTCCCATTTCCTACCTGTTAGTATTTGAAATGCACTTGTGTGAGGTCTGCAACATTGGTGTATATTTAACCTAATGTCCTACAGCATTAAATGTAGGCCAGTGGCTTGCTATGTGCTGTTAACAGGAAATCCTATTTTTAATCTTGGTCTGACATCATATTGGTTCAGAAATGGATAGAAATCTGTTTTTAATTGAAGCAAATCAAAGAAATAAAACCTATAAAACAATAACAGTTGGCTGAATTTTCATTTTCAAATGCATATTCTTTGGATAGTATCTTATAGCACCTGCCTCTTTTACTGTCTGTGTCATAAGGGGAGATAACAGCTAGTGGACTAAGCCCATTTATTAATCCTTTTGAAACTGGGTTTTTTTTTTTTACAGAAGAGTTGATTTGCCACACAGCATTTGATCTATCCTAATAGTGTATATTTAGGCCAAACAATTGAATTGGATGATTTCCCAGTAAGATGTGGAGTCCTTATTCAAATTCAGGACTAGGTATAATGATTACTAGACAATAAAGGTTCAGATTTTTCATTTGCCCACAAAGCTGTGCTAAACATCTTCACTCATGCACACTATGGCTAGAATTGCCATGCAATTGAAACCTGTACTAAATGAATAAATGGCTAAATACATAAATGGATGTTAAAGGAAAGTATGTTGACTCCTCCTATACACTAGTACTGAAAAACTCTTAAGGGGAGATAGGATCATTCTTGGACAAATTTCTGTCAAATTAAACTTTCAAATGTCTAGTTTCTTAACCATTTTTCATGGTCATGATTAAAACTTTACCTTTAGAATTCTGCTTCAGTGTCTCATGAGGTTTAGATAGCTAATTAGATAGCTAAGGCCATCTGGTGGACATACAATGTACAGATGCATGGGAGAAAACAAATTGTTACATATCAAATCATGCTGTAAAGTCATCTCTGCAGGTTGTGTAAACTGTACAAGACTTAGAATACATACTAATATATATGTTGAACATTACATCTTGTTTCTACACAACTTTAGATCAATCAAAATTTTGCAGCCTGTTACTGCAGTTGTCCAGGCAAAGAAGTAAAAATAATAAGCACCAAGTTTTTTAAAAAAGTTTTCAGTATTTATAATGGTATTTATTTAGAAAATTCATTTAGGCTATTTGAATAAAGATGCTCTGGTACACCATTTTGGTCCTTAATACTGTGCTCATAATTAAGTCAAGTTGCTTTTCTAAATCTCTCCTCTAAAAGCATGCATTCAATGTACAGCATCCTGTTATTTTTACTACAAAGGCCATGCTCAAGAAAAACACCAGTGTGTAGAGACAGACTGATTTTTTTTAAAAAAAAATTGGAGCCAACAAAGATAAATGAATTTTATCTTTTTAAATCAGTGTGATTACAACATGGCAAGCTGCTGTTCCAAAAACAATTTGAAAAACAACTTGCCTATTCTTAAAATGACACATGGCTTAGTGCTGGAAATGACTGCACTCTTATCTTAAAAGTCAGCTAAACAAATCAAATGCCATCATCTGCTGTTACAGTGTGTTTGACATCAATATTGATTTGGGTTGTTCTATATATGCATGTTGAAAAGTTTTCTTGAAACATGAGCACACTTAGTTTCTTTCTTCAGTGGTGAAGCTGTGAAGCTGTTCACTTTCAGATATTAATCAAATGTACCATAGCACAAAACAGTCTAGTTTCAATCACTTCAAGTTAAAGGTGAAGTAATAGTGTTCCTTTATCATATACTAGGATATATGTGGCTATAAGTTTCCTTTAAAAGAAGTACCCTGCACAGTAACTTTATAGTGTTGTGTCCCTGTAGACAAGTACATAAACAGGATGTGCAGCAAAACATGGAAGTCTAGAACAAGTTCTCTTCCAGCCTCTTTGCAGCAGGATGCAAATACACCTTGAAAATGTAAAAAAACAAGTTCACACAATAATACAGTCTTGTGGTACAAAGCACTTGATGATGTATCTGCAGTCCTATGATACTGTAGGAAATGTTTTATCAGAGCATCAGCAGGTTGTCTGTGATGACGGCACAATAAAAGGGCACAAGATCCAGAAGAGGCATGTTTAACAAAGGTGCTTCAAACAGAAAGAGGATATCAATGAAGATCTACTGTAATTCAATATATTTTCTCTGAGATCAGGAAGGTGCAGTTACTAAAAAAAATATCAGTGCAACTCTGCTGATTTGTATTTGAGGATTACATGTAAGAGGAGAGCTTCCGGTATAAATCTCATCTTCACTGCCCTTTGGCAATCAAGGCCTAAAAGGGGGAAAATCCATTTCCAAGTGCAGTGGAGATGTTACTGAGGTACTGATTTCATATCACATAGGGAGTATCTAGAACAGCTACTCCAGCTGCTACTCCACCATCTGCATGTTCTACTGCTTTTGTTCGCAAGAGATGGCCAACATGCTGGTTCATCACAAGGTCCTGACCATGTCTGCAAGAGAAAAACGCAAAAAAGAACTATGATCATTACTTTAATAATGTAATCAGATACGCTCCTCTTATTCTTTCATTTGAGAGCTACACCTAGGTAACCTGTCCTGGGGACAGTAACCTCATTTCACCAATCCTTATAGGTGTACCTTGGCTTAAGAGTTGTGCAGCAACAGGTACTAGCATTAAAGGCTTTTACAGTATTCATTAACAAAAAAAGGATATAATCGTTACTCCAGTTTTCCTGTTGTGCCTTACTGATTTTGCCACTGTTGAATGACCCAGTCTGCAGTGTCTCTCGTGTTCGTTGATTCGTGTTTGAACATTGTGTTTGGTGGTCCCTATGTAGACTTGTTTGCAGCTGCAAGGAACACGAGAGACCCCCCCCATTAGAAAAGTCCAGCAAATAAAACCAATTTCTTACCTGATGTAAACTCCAAAAATTCCTAATTCAGACACACATTCTGATATTTTCAATGGACTGTGAGCCCTCAATAAGTAATTCAGTGTTGGAAGGGGTTTTATTTTGTCCATGAGAATGTAGGAGGTCCTCTCAGGACTGTCTTTAATTTTCTCCAAAGCTTGCTTCAGATCATCACCATAGAGATTGTTCCCTGTTAACACAGCAGCAGTTTCCATAAGTCCATCTCAAGTCAAAGCAAAGAGATCTTGTAGCATCTTTGGGACTAAGGGGCTGTAAATACAGCCTCTAAGGGACAGCCTCCAGCTGCTGCTTTCCTAGCTGGGGCGGATCAGAGTTGCGGCAACTGATCCGGCCTTTCCAGTTCCTTTGTGCGCCCTGGAAAGAGCGCCATAGCTGCGGCACCACAGCTACATGGCACTCCTTTGGCACTGCGTTGTATGGACACAGCGCCAGAGGAGTGCCATGACACTGCACGCTGTGTGGAATGGCACGCAGCATCAAGGCACCCTGGGGGGTGGAGTTGGGGCATGCATCATGCGGATGTGATGCCCCGACTCCGCCCCTAGGGCGGCCTGTCAGACTGGTCCGTACAGGGCATAACTGACAGAACTTGGTAGCA
The DNA here is from genome assembly GCF_019175285.1 of Sceloporus undulatus. Classification (NCBI taxonomy): domain Eukaryota; kingdom Metazoa; phylum Chordata; class Lepidosauria; order Squamata; family Phrynosomatidae; genus Sceloporus; species Sceloporus undulatus. The sequence continues at coordinate 42,386,833 of NC_056525.1, read as the reverse complement.
TAAGCTTTTTTACAGTTAAATCTACTTCATCACACTTAAGTTTATGAAAATTTATGGTACCAACCTCTTCCTCTTAGTCTCAGAGGTGCTACGAGATCCCTTTGCATTCTGATCCAGATTAACACAGCTATGTCTTTGAACTCAAGTCAAAGCAGTTGATGAATAACGTTGTATGTTAGACCTCTGAAGCCAAACCCAGAAAGTACAGGATATAAAGGAAAGGGAATTGCTGACCACTGTAAGCGGTCAACAAGCTACTTGCTCTGATGATTCAGATATCATTTTTCTATGAGAAGAGGCATCAGATTAGGCTTCTCATTCCATGTTCTTTCTCAGCAACGATCCTCCTGTTCAGGTATTTCTTAGCTATGGTTCTATGATCATATTTGGCCCAATTCTGTATTTCTGTTCCAAGTTGAAATATTCAACTACTAGAGTAATTGAATAGTGGGATTTACACCACTGTTGATATCCACAATATTTTATATATCAGCCAAATAATATACACCTTCTCATGGTAAATATAAACTTTGTTTGTGATATTCGGTTATGCAGGAAGGTTATTTCTAAAAAGCAAATTACATTTTTTCTAGAATAATGAACATGGTTTAAAATCTCTGTGTTCTTGTCAACAGCCTTGATCCCTTTGAGTTCATGCTATATAAAGAAAATCAGTTACCTCCTCCCTCCCGTTGTGGTTTTAACACAAACCGATCTGGGTCAGCAATAGCCATAGCAACCATCTTATCACCTTCTTCATCCTGCAGGATGAAAGAGAGGAAATGGTATCTCATTTGTAACATTAGTCATACCAAACTGGCAAATTTGGCTTCTTCGACATAATAAAAATGATTCAGGATGCTATAATTTATATGATACTAGGAGGTCTGCACTAAGCCAATTCCATGCCATTCCCCAACCCCATTTCTTGGTTCTTGTATTAATTGGGGGGGGGGGGGGGGGGGGGGAACAGGGAGGAGCTTATTGTTATATTCATTCAATGCAATGTTTTAAAACAATAACTGAAACTTTTAAAAAGCATGTAGAGTATATTAAAACAGTAAAACAGGTTGGCAATCTAAGTTTAAGTAATGAAGTTTAAAAAATTCAAAACATAATCATCTTTCAACATGCAGAGGAAGATACTTTATTAACATAGTAAGTTGTACAATGCATGCCCTCTGATCTTTTACTTTATTCCATCTTGATATAAATCAAGGAGCCAGAGTGGTGTAGTGGTCTGAGTATTTGACAATGACTCTGGAGACCAGGATTTGATTCCGACTGGCCATGAAACCCACCAGATGGTCTTGGGAAAGTCACATGCTCTCAGCTCCAGGAAAAGGCAATGGCAAAACTCCTCTAAACAAATCTTTCCAAGAAATCCCCATGATAGATTTGTTCAGGTTGCCATAAATCAGAGATGACTTGAAGGCACACAACAACAATATAATATCAAATGCAAGGCTATGTATTTCCCGTGATAACTGCTACTCAAACTTTGGTCCTCCAGGTGTTGACTTCAACTCCAGAAGCCCTAGCCAGTTAAGCCAATAATCAGGAATTCTGGGAGCTGAAATCCAAAACATCTGAATCACTAAAGTTTGGGAACCACTGTGCTACTGTAAGTAACTGCTACTTACCATCTCTAGAGAGTACAGCCCTGTGAACGTTGCTCTTAATCGACCAACTGCTTCTGGTTCATTTGGCAGAAATCTTTCTAGCATTCCTGGTCGACTCAGCTCCTGCTGAACTTTTTTGGTCCCAACAAGCTGTGTGGCAATATCTGGGCACTTCACTGCTCTAGACTTTTCCAGCAACAACCGGGCCTCCCAATTCTTTATGATGAAGAAAAAAAACCTCAGTCTAAGTGGTGACAAAGCAATATACAAGTGTGAAAGTGGCACTGGCTACAATCCAAAGTGTCATCTCATAGAATAGCTTTTCAGTTCTTCACTGGCAGTGGGACAAAGCCTCCCTCCTTTCTAATCACTAACCCATGAAATGTATATAAAACCAGAATAGAGAGGCTAAAACCCCTAGCTGAACATACCACTTCATGATCACTTGGAAGAGTGGAATTTTATGCTATAAGTTAAGCATGCTTGAGTGCAGACATGTATGTCACTGCACCTCAGAGCAGAAAGGAACACATCAAATTCTGTGGATATTTTCCAGAATATGCACTGAAGCAATAGTTAGAAGACATCAGCCCCCCTGTTACAAGTCAGCATTACTGTAAAGGTTTGGAAATAAACTTTTCCCTATATATACAGTAGTACTAACCTGTTTATTATAATTCTTTGGAACGTAACCTTCTCTATAGTATACCACTGCAACCTCTTCTCCATCTCTGGAATAAAGAATACAAAAAAGTAACCCATCTTTCTACTACTTTCATGAAATTTTCCCCACACAATTCACTCTAAACAGTTAGTATTAAAAATATAGTGTGTTCTGCAGATATTATAATGTGTTTCTGAACTTATCAGAGCATTGAGAAGCATTTCTGAAATGTTATTAGAAGGGACTACAACATATAAATGTTGTTAACTGGCCTCAATTAATGGAGAGGTCTTCCTCTCTTTCTACTGCTGTCTACCTTTCCTAGCCTCATTATCTTTTTTAGTGATTCATTTTTCCTTATAATGTGGCCAAAGTACAACAGCCTCAGCTTTGTCGTCTTGACATCCAGGGAGAGTTCAGGCCTGATCTGTTCTAGAACCCATTTGTTTGTCTTCTTGGCCATCCTTAGTATTTTCAGCACTCTTCTCCATCACCACATCTCAAATGAGTGGTTTTCTATCAGCTTTCTTCACTGTACACCTCTTACAGCCATATGTGGTGATAGGGCAGCCTTGCTTGACCCTTTTGCCTATTTACTTTTTTTTTTTACTTATCATCTTTATTTAACCGCTTGAAGCGTTTCATCTCTCATCTATTGTTTCTTCTTCTTTTTGGCCACAGATATCACCTTTCTGAATTCTTCTTTTACTGTTTCCTTGACCTCTGCTCATAGCTCTTCTGGTTCCCGATCAACTAGGCTTAATAGTGTGAAATCTGTTTTTCACACTCTCTTTAAATTCTGTTGGAATGTTCTTCAGAGCATATTTTTGAATGGCGATTGAATTGGTGTTCTTCTTCAGTTTTACTCTAATTTTGGATATTAGGAGTTCGTGTGTCTGCGCCTGGTCTCATTTTTGCTGCAAGAATGGAACTTCTCCATCTTCTGTTGCCTGTTAAGTAATCTATTGGGGCTTTGTTAACCATCCAATGCTGTCGATGTGTACAGTCTCTTCTCCGACTGTATGAAGAAGGTGTTTGCCTAACAAAACTCTTTATCAGTTGCTCTCCCGCTTCTTAAACTGAGCCCAAATCTCCCTACTGTCTTTGATTCTTCTTTGATTCTGCAAGTTACTGTTTTCTAAAAACTACATAAATCTATATAGAGATTATTACCTAATGGATTGAAATAAACAATTGGACCAAACTCCAGATTATGGATACATATACTAACTTCTTTCACTCATTCTTCAGTGAGGTTGGTAAAGTCCGTAAAGTTTATGAAGCATCCCATGATCTCAGTTCAGTGCAAAAATGCACAACTGGAAATTTAGGAATTAAAATGTAATGGTGGTATTAAAACTTCAAAACAAGAAGCTTCATTTATGTCTTGACAGGCTAAATGCAACTGTTTTAAATCACAAGGAAACATACATTTCATCATAAATATGCCACATAATCAATGAACAGTTTAATACATACTGTATATACTCATGCATAAGTCTAGAAATTAAGGTTAAAAAACTGACCCCAAAAACTTGAGTCAACTTACCCATTGGTCAGTGTAAGTACTGTACTTTAACTCTTATTTTTTAAAAAGGAACCATCCCCTGGTGAAAGGCAAAAGTGTAATCTGTGTTGGAAGCACTGACTCCGCTCTGTTATCTCATCCATCTAGCCTTTAGTATAAGCATGAACAGTTATGCCTGCTGGAATTGTTCTTTGGCATTGTTCTCCTTTGCTTTGTTTTTTACATCCTTTGTTAGATGCTCCTAAGTTTTGCCCTCGACTTATCCACAGGTCATATCAAAATCCATAATTTTGGCCATAAAATCTGGCCTTGACTTATACATGAGGTTGACTTACAGTATTAAGGTGGACAAACGAACATGCTCAAGCATCTGCTAATTCCTCAGCCTGTTGTTAGTATTGAAACAGATGCCAACACTAAAAATGGCACAAATATGAAACCATCCTTAAAGCTTCACACAGGTGATCCATCCATTAAACTATGACTGGTGCATTTAATTAAATTCACTAGCAAAAGTCTGGAGAATACTTACATGTGCAATCTCCTGTCACTGTTCAGAGATGCTTTTTCAAATACATCTTTAAAACTTCTTCGAATAACTCGAATATTCCTTTAAGAAATGGCAGACAAAAGTCACTGCACTTTAAACCAGATTTCTGTTATATGTGGGACTGTCCTTGAAGATACTCGGTATACCTCAGCTTGTTCAAAATGCAGCATGTATTTGGCACACATTAACAAGAATAAAAAGATGGATTCCAACTCGTTCCAGGTACAATTCAAGGTACTGTACTTGATTTAATCTATAAATCCCTACATAGTTTGGCACTACTGTTTCTCCATTATTTTTAACAAAGGACTTCCAATGGTTCTTTCACCTTTTATAGATTTGATTGATAAGAGATTACTCCTTTTTAATGGTGCCTGAGTTCTGAACTTTCTCTCAAACATGCACGTTGGGAGCTGAGTCGTCTAGCTTTTAGGTGCCATATGAAGAGTATATTTAGATGACTTACTTAATTTTTGTTTTCACTATTTTATTGATATTTCATTAAGTTCAGTTTTATTAAATTTTATAATATAATGTAGTATCAATTACAATACACCCATTGTATCAATAGGAACTTTGTAATTCATGTGACTTCCACTGATTCAATGGGTCTATTACAAAGGGGACTAAACACTGGATTTGAACCCTTGACTGTTTTCTACTGAAAGATGTGATAGGAATGTTTTAAATAAGATTACAAGTGTTACCAAACAACGTCAAAAGAACTGACTAAGTGTCTGCTTTGAATTAGGCTGTTGCTAGGCTCTTAGTAACATACACATACACATTTTATATAACACAGAGATTTCTTTTTTTTTAAATTGCATTTTGTATAAACCATAAATTATATTTTTGGGACTTAAATTTAGTAGATTTTAACCCAAATCAGTGCTCAGCTTGTATCAGAAAGCCCCCTGCCCAAAGATTGTGAGATACAGCAGTATAACATTAAACATGGTGTGAAGGAAGTGGGTAGTAAAAGGTTTTACACCCACTCTCACAGTAACAAAGTTCACAGTCATTTAATGCACCAGAATGGTGAGAGATTCAGGACAGATAAAAGGACTACGTTACTACTTTGCATGGTGGAATACAATAGTTCGCGATGGTCATCAAATTGGGTAGTTTTAAAAGGGGCTTTAGATTATATCATCATGAAGACAAGACTATTGATGGTTCAGTTATATATCCAGTATTGGAGAAAGTAGGTCTCTCAGTATTATATGCTTAAAAAAGAAAAAAGGAAGAAGTAATTTAAGTAGCACACTTTAAGACTAAGTGATTTATTTCAGCAGGAGCTTACATGAAATTCATCAGTCCCTCTGAAATCCACGAAAGCTCATGCTGAAATAAATCAGTCTTTAAAGGGGCTGCTTTCCTCCTTCCTTTCTTTTTTATGCTGTAACATATGCTATCTCTGAAAGTTATCCATAGCTGCAGAGACAATTACCTCATCCAAAGTTCATTTTCTATACAGCGTTGATCAAAAATATTTCTCTGAGTCTCCTCAATCAGGAACATTACTACTGCTCTGAAACAAAAATAAAACATGTATCAGCATGGGAATTCTAGCAGCTTCCTTGTGTTAAAATACATTTCAGTTTAAAACTTGCTATTATTTCCAAATTAGTGCCTGATAATGCAATCTTAAGTTTATAAGGAACATAGCCAAAGGGGCATCAGAATGTCCAAGTATTTATTTATTTGATTTTATTTTGCTTTTCTCCAGAATAGGACTCAAATATAAATTAAAACAATAGCATCTAAAACAATATAAAGTAGAAAAACTTTTTGTACAATTACACAATTAAAACACTGCTTTTAAACCATTAAAAATTAAAACAATTAAAATACTTCAAATTTGCATAAAGTTTTAAAAACAGAACACTCAACTGCACATCACTCTACTCTGGTCAGCCAAGGCTGAAGGCCTGTTTAAACAAGAAGATCTTTGTCTGCTGGTGAAAGGAAAGCAGAGAGGGAGTTCCAAAGCCTAGGAGGAGCCACTGGGAAGGCTCTCTCCCATGTCTACACCTAACAAATCTGGGAAGATGGTGGAATGGAAAGCCCCCTGCCCAAAGACTGTGAGATTTAAACATGCTCATATGGGGTGATAGAGGCTTTCAGGTAATCTGGACCTAAGCCATAAGGCTTTTCACTATATTATTTGACTAAAAGCTCTGTAAGGATAGCTCTTTAAACCAGCTTGAGAACTACGAATCTCGTAGTAATATACAGTGCTACCTCGGGTTACGAAATTAATTCGTTTCGCCGCTCCGTTCGTAACCCGATACATTTCGCAACCCGAAAAGGCTTTCCGTTAGCGCTGGAAAGCCGCTAGCCGCGCTTTGCGTTTGAATTTCGCGCCGAAATAAATTTCGTAACCCGAAAAAAACATCGTATCCCGGAACAGTTTTTTCCAATCTAACTTTTTCGTATCCCGGAAATTTCGTAACGCGATCAATTCGTATCCCGGGGTACCACTGTAATAAGAACTATGGATTTTAAGGACAACTTAAAACTTTTGTATACCATGGAATAAACTTACATATGCATCAATTGTCTTTCCTCAAAATAGAGGAAAATATTCTGGAAACAACTGAAGCAATCAACACTTAAGCCCTGTTAGGACATTACTGAATCTATCTTTGTGAACATGCAATCAGGAGCTCAGTCACACTGTACAGCCCCCACTTCTGGTGATGTGCACTACACATTCCCTTGTTCTGAGCATTAAAGAGGTCTGTAGTATAGTGAAACCACACTAGTGATTCTTTGCAATACTGTTACAGTGCTATTGCATCTTTTACTGAAGTCTTTCTTCTACAGCTTTCCTAGTTTATAAAGTTATATTATGTTGTATTCTTATATTTCATGAGCTAAATCTAATTGTTAGAGCAGATCATTGAATTAATAGATATATGATACATCAACACTTACATAAGTTCCAATGATTAAATGGGTCTATTCCAGTTGATTCTAATAATTAGATGTAGATGTAGTTTTAACCACTATTTTGTGAACTAATTAAAGACCTTTGGTTATATAAAAATTCATGATAAGACTGCATACTACTAACCACTTTAGAAATTATTATGCGTAGCAAATGTGGGAAAGAAAAATCAAGATAGCTTTCTGATTTCAAGAAAGTTGGAAAACATTTCTTACTGGAATAAATCTATGCAAGTAGAAATAGTACACTATCACTACTGAAGCGTGTCTTGAATAAAAGTTTTGTTTGTTTTTGAGTATTTGTATGTCATATTTTATCGTTATTGTATACAATATATTTTAGTATGCTAACTGAAAATTACAAAACATATTCTGCGAGGGGACCAGTTAACTCAAACCATAGTAAATACATCCAGTTCCATATGCTCTACAGATCCAATCCTAGTAATAAATGCATTCCAACTTGTGCTTTAAAAAAGTATTATTGTCTCTATCTTTCTTGCCATAAAAGATTTTACAGAGTGGAAGTTTATTAAAGAGCACAAAATATACCGTATTTTTACCTCCTAGTTTCTACAGATATTCATTCTACATGTATTCTTTTCCTGGATTTACCTATTCTTATCTTCTGCTTCCCTCATTATTCTGTAAGTCTCAAAAAGCTGACCTCTGTCTCTGGATAATGTGTAACAACAGAAATACAGAAATGCAGACACAATTAAGACAGTTAAATTTAAATGAGAAAGAAAATACAATAAAGAGAAAATAGCACTGATGTATTCTTTATTAATTCATCTAGAAGTTTACATTAGATAAATAAATGCTCAGGAGCAACTTTCATGTTGATAAGAACACATACAGCTGTGTAAATTTTCTGGTAGTTCTCCTCATTTACCTATCTGAGCCATAGAGTTCCCAAGCTTTTGCAATTCCTATGGCAATCCCTTTGGATGGATTATTAGACAGTAATTTTGAGGCTTCCTTTGTCTTTCCCAAAACATTCAACACGTGCCTGTGATTAGAAGGAATATACACAGGTTATAGAGACTGAAGAACCAACCCAAAAGCATATTGTAAATAATGATTCACATAAGCTTTTGCCTGGAAAGTAAGCACAAGTGGGAACAAATTACTACTCTTGTGCGTTTTGCAATAAAAGCCACAATTCATATTTGTATGACATTATGAAAGACATATCTTTTATACTTGACTGTAGATTCTGGAATGCCACAGATAACAGATAAAGGTGGTAGCCTTACCGATGTACTGCAGTCGTTCGAGATGTGAGACCTCCAAAGCTGGCAGCAATTGTGTTTATTTCAACTTGCTTTAAAGCCGGAAAGCCACCTGTACCACAGTCAAACATGTAATCAGAGCGATTGATTCCTAAAAACACTGTCTGAAGATGAGAAAAAGACGGCATAAGGGGTAGCAGCCATCATTCTAAAAAGAGATATTCTCTAATTCATTGTGAGTTGCAAGACCTGAGAAGGGCTGTTAATAACATGGTGACTTGGAGATCTCTTATCAGCACGGTCACCATAAATCAAAGTTGGTTTGATGGCAATTAACAACAATAACTCAGTAGACAACAAATCAAGTCTATTTGTTTACCAACACGATGAATTGTTTTGGAAATAATAAATAGAGCTTTTCGGTGGCATACCAAGCAGAGGGTGGTGGATAAGGTCTGTCCCAGGTAAAGCAATTAGGGGCTACACTTAGATGCACCACTTTCTGAATGGCTCCTCCACTCAATGACTAAACAGTGAATGCTTCCCTCTAGATACCCCAGCTGCAGTAGCAATGGTCATGTTGACATACATTTCATGTTCTTGGTTTTCAGTTCTAACTACTAAGACATAAGTACATTATGTCTGCCTGATACTATAGGGAAGTAGTGGAGATAAAATAATTTTATTTGTTTTACTAGTGTTGATGGTTTCTTCTGTTTTTATTCAAAAATTGGTATTCCTTACAATTCAGGACTTGTTAGCATTATTTGTATGAAAAAAATATTTAAAAAGTAAACTCATTTTGTAATTGTTTTCCTAATGACCTGTACTACTTTTAATATATCAAAGATGTTAATTTTATGCACAAACAAGTTATATATACCATTTCATATTCCTAAAGTAAAAAAAAAAAAAGACTTTTAATTTCTAAAGAGTGCTAATCTTTTCTATGTCTTCAACATTTCAAGAAATTTTACAACTCTAATACCTATTAACAATTTATATATCAATACAGGAGAGAGTGCTTGTAAATTACAGAATAATGCAAATTCCCTTCACTATTTAGTAAGAGGCCCTCTCACAGGATACCTGAGTCACTCCTTCTTTCAAAACTTGCTTGTAAATGTTAAAAAGCTGAGCAGTAAATTCATCCACTTTGAGTGTGCTAGGAAGAATAAGAGAGAAACAAAGATTACATATGTCAGATAGCATTCGCTTTTGCAGCGACAAAGCAAAGTAGTTATCAAAATTATATTTTACCTAAAACTTATTAAAATAGTACTTCTTGCCAAACACCAATGCTGTGACCTCACTAATAATGACATAGTCCAATATTCAGTGCTTAAACATACAGTACTGGTTAAACTCTTCATTAATTCTGGCAGAGGTCCATGAAGGGGCAACCCAAAAGGCCTGAGAGAGTAGGTGATGCAGCTGTCTTGGCACCTCCTTGCCAATTACTGACTGTTGGGTTGGGGCAGGGGAGAAACTGTGCCCAGAGTCATCTGGCTGTTGTTGTGCAACCTAGAGAAAAGTGTGGCACCAGGCAGCTGCCCCTCCATATCCACAGATTCGACTATCCACAGCTTGGAAATATTTTAAAAATATATAAATTCAAAAATGCAAACCCTGATGTTTATCAGCTTAAGACCAAGTGGATTCTGGCCTTTGTGTAAAAACTACTTGTTCTATGAAATCAACAGAACGTATTTCCACATAAATCTGAGACTCAGTCCAGGACTATACAAGGTAATTCTAAATCCCACACTTGAAGCTACTTGAAAGTACTTACTTGAAGTAAGCTCAATAAAACTTGTGAATAGATATGTATATGATTATACTGAAGGGAAAAAGAGACTAATAAGTACAAGGCAAGAAGCAGCCTGTTTGACTTTCAGAGTTTTAGACAAGATAACTTTAGATACTTTATGTGTAAGAAACTGCAATAAGGCTATACCAAATAACTATATGATACACTTTGAATTTCCTGGAGAAGATTTTACCATTTATGTAAATAATTACTTCCTAAAAGGAATAATATTCGTAAAACTATAAAGCTCGTTCTTTGTTTGTAAAAATGATATGATACTACGTCAAGAGAAGATACAAAACGGGCATTTGAGTATATCGTCTCTGCACTAGAAAAACAGGAATAATGTATCTTTCAACAGTCTCTTATAAAGTATCATCCCAGTGTGTTAGAAATACAATAAATGTTAGAAAATGTTGCCAGTGTTGTATCCAGTTTATTGGATTTGAGTATGTCAATTCAACAGTCCCATTTGTAGTTAACAGCAGTAATGACAACAGTACAGGCAGCGATTCTCAATGAAGAGCAACATTCTTATTGAAACTGGACACAAATACTGTAATAAAATAAGCAGTTTATCTAAGTTTTTGTTCTGGCCACACAGTATTTTCTTTAGGCAAGTATTGTTAATTTAAGGTATTTAACATTAAGCAGAACAATTCCCCTTTATATTTACACAAAGTATTTGCAGCATTCCTAAGGACTTTACTATATCCACAATATACTTCACATCATTTTAGGTATCCAAGAAATGATCTACCCACCCTGAGTCAGATGTTATGGAGTACAAATACCCAAGTTAATTACATCTTACCTGTACTATGGTAAATAGAAAAATACCTTTAGTGCTACATTTTTCCTTAAAGATATCATGTGCTTTTAACAGCTGTATGACAGTCAGAAAGTCTACAGATGGGGGTTTGCCTAGCACCCAGATTCAGCAACAAAAGGGGAAAAATCACCTTTTGCATGTCTAAATGCCATGAAATCTCAAAAGCCACAATATAGTGGCTGGTACTGTGTTAGGGAAATATACTGTACATGTTTACCCTTCCCTTACAGGGGCATATGTCCTTTTTTGGGGGTGCTGTTCTGGTTGGTACTTGTTCACCCCTCTGAACTGCCCTAAGCCCCCCCACTCAGACTACTGAACATGTTCTGAAGCCTCTCACATGACCATTCCCTGCTTCATGGGAAGTGGGCAGGATCACAGAAACATCTCCCCATAGCCAGACATGAAATGATGACATCAGTGTTAAGATCCTCCAGAATTCTCAGTGTTCCTGTAATCAATGTGTGTCTAGTTATGGGGATGTACCCAAATGCTTCTGTGATCTTGCCCGCTCCCCATGAAACAATAAATGACTGTGCAGGTGACTTCAAAAGCTGTTCAGTTACTTGAAGGGTAGTGTTATATGGCTCAGACTAGCGTAGGCCAGCATGAATAGCTATTATAATATGCTGAGCCATGCAGGATTGCAGCCAGTGTATTAATACTTCACACAGCTTTTGAGGACACCAAGAGGGAATATGGAGGGAAATCCCATGTGCATTTACATAACAGTAGGCAAGTAAAAGGTAATAATAAAATAATAATAATAATAATAAAAGGTACAGCGTTCATTTTCCTACCATCTATGGACAACTAGACAGATACAAATCAAGTGTAATTTATCAGCGTATATTCAGGAACGCAGACTGACAGTTGGAATTAGATCAGTACTAGTACAATCAAGAATTATATCCATGAATAACGGAAAGTTTTAATTCCAAGTACTATATTAAACAAATACATACCTGGCAAGAGTGCGCTCTAGGAATTCTGTATCTTGGCTAACTTTATCTACCAGCTGATTAAAGTCTTGTTGAACTGAATAGGCTTGCTTAAGCAAATCACTTGGTACTGCAGATGGGAGCAGTGTAAAAGGAGCAAAATTCACCACCTGTTAATAAGAGTGCAGCAATGTCACAACCATTCATTCCCTCCTCATAACAATTCAGTTTAAGCCCATTCAAACCATCAGCACATACAGGATGAATATAGAGCAAGCAGAACTATACCTACAGTAATTTGCAACTTGACGTAGGTTAGAGGAGAACAGTTTCCATGAATAACAGAAGCTCCAAAGAAAAGGATAAAGGAAACAGGACTAACCAAAAGAAGCACAAATTTCAAGGAGTACTGCAAAACACTGACAGCCATGCTGGACCACTTGTGCACTGCCAGATCGTTTCACATGAACACACATTTTACATGTAGTTTTTGATCTTTCAGTAGCATGAAAAAATGCTTTTGTTTAAACAGGAATTTGGCCTTGATCTCTTTTCTCTGCTGCTCTGCATTTTAAACTGTGTTTTAATGAAATTATGTAATAATAATTATAATAATAATTTATTTCTATTTCCCGTCTCTCCCTGCAGATCGAGGCGGGATTACAGCAGTCAGCAAATTTCAACAATAAAAACGTATTTCAACAATATTAAGTACATAGCATAAAAATATATATACATTACTATCAATACAATACAGCTGATCGACTCTCCGTAAAAAAACATACAGTTCTGACAGAGGTGAGAATTTTACAGCAGGTTTGGTGGGTAGGCTCCCCGGAAGTTTAATTGGACTACCTTTAAAATATTTTTATGTGCTCTTATTTCATTTTTACATGGTTTCATATTATTTCTTATGCTGGTATTTTTGTCTGTGGATTTTATTGTTGTTAGGAGCATATTATATCCTGGAAAGGTAGAATATAAATGCAGATACATTATTGCAATGGTAGTATAATGTTAGGAGGTTACCAAGAAGTCTGGTTATGCCATGGCTTTCCTCACAGTATTGCGACTTATTCTTGCTAGTGGAACAAAATTTAGTTTTGAGCTTACATCAGATGCATTTGGGTCATCTTTGGTTCTCATTAGAACCCCTTCAAGGAGTGCTGCATCCACGGCAATTGGAGCCACATACTGAATAAGCTGGACATTACGCAAAATGTCTTTCCAAAGAGTAGTCATTGTGAAGACTATGCAAGTAGTCACAAGGCTGAAAACAATGGGGAAAAAGCACAATTGTTTATTTAATGTACTTAAGATATTTAAAAGCATAGATAGATAGATAGATAGATAGATAGATAGATAGATAGATAGAGACTGATTTTTAGGGCACAGCCCTGAACATATGGCTTTAAACATATGGCTCTGCCAACATGGCAACTTCCAGATGTGTTGCATTATATCTTTCATCATCTTCCCTCAACAGGTTCAGCTGGTTAGATGATGTTACAGCTGGTGTTATAGCTGGATCATGATGAGTTGGAGTACATGCACTGTCAGGTTAAATGCATAAGTTAAACCTTACTGTGAAGAATTCCATAAGGCATGTTAAACAGCATAGATATTCAAAACTAGCAGCACAAAAACACAGTTGGGAAAATACAGCTAGGGAAAGGTTAGTTTTTTAAGACCCACACTGTAACATTCATGCATAATTCTGCTGGAATGGAGGTGACAGTCCCACCCCTGATTTGTGAGTAACATTAGTGCAGAAAAAATTACTAATGACTCTGTATGGTGTGAAATGGGAAGAGGAGGTCAATGAGGGAGGTGACACTATGAGTGACCGTACTGGGTGACACCAACCCTAGGGACGTCACTGCTTCTCACATTTATTTTTCACAAAAATATATAAAAATCACCATAAATGTAAGGAATTGTTTGGGCAGATAAATACTGTAATGAAAATTAAGGGTTCAGTTCAACTCTTATATCCAGACTCCTGAACAGTTATTTGTTTTATTCCCCTTTGTAGGTCTAAATATTCTCAAGATAACAGATCCTTTCTGATCTTGGAAGCTAAGCAGGGTCAGGGCTGGTTACTACTTGGAAGGGAGACTGCTAAGGAATGTCAAGTGCTTCAGCTCGTATTTCAGCAGAAGGCATTTCAGTATTCCTTGTCTAACAAAACCCTATGAAATTCATGGGGTCACTGTAACCTGAAAGGCAACTGAAAGTACAAACATACACATGCTACTTTTCAAGAATCCTAAGTGCTATATAGAAGACCCCCACAGAGAAGATTAGCCCAACAAATACCAAGGTGAGAATCCTGTGTTGTATTTTACTTTATGGCCAATATGGCTACCCCTGGATATGAAGATACTGCATTTTAGCCACTGCAGGGAAATCCTTAAGAGGGAGCCAAGAGACTGGGACGTTACTCCTGAGGTTTCTACCTCCAACAAAGGTTGTTTAAAAAAAATTGGCATGTTTTGCCTAAACAGCACCACAGGTTTCCCTAATGCTTCTTGAGAAATTCAATGTTCTCTGTGTATAAAAGGAGACGGTGGCCTGGAGGCAACCTGATGTCAAAGGAAGCAATGGAATTTAAATTTTATTTCCTGGGCTTTATGACCATTAATCTGCCAAACACCACAGGAGAAGAAGTGGCCTACCTCATGGCTATCTCCATGCCTTCTTGACTGAAAACAACATCATCTCAACAAAATGTAGGCCTCTGACTCTTAACAATGTCATAATTTTCTTTCTCCTATATGATTTTTAACACCTTTGCCTGATGCAGAAGCCAGTGCAGCTCCAAAAGTTTGCAACATGTATTTTGTGCATTTTGGTTGGCCCAATAAAGGTATTGCTATCTTGTGGATTTGAGATGTTATTATTATTCAGTTTAACCTAGGGGAACTTGCTTCCAAATAAACATGCAGACATGTGCTGCAAATCATGCAAAGCCACTTTGAACTTCACAGTTGAACAGGGATACGAACCTTAATTCCCCACATCTGACTCCCAAACACGTTCTTCTGTGCTACCACCCTAATTCATTTTAAACTGAAAGAACAGGAATTTGTCTACCAATCTACCATGACTGTGATAATCTTAAACATGTTCTTAAGAATTGTGGCTCACAGATCATCTCTTTTCCTGAAGAAGCTGTGCTGAGCTCATTGTACTGAAACACATGGAAAATATCTACTGTTGAAAAAGAGATAAAGTAAGAGTATTGTAGGTAAAATTAGATATTTGTGATCACTGGAGAGCAGAATTAACAGATACCTCTCAGTCCCATAACCAAACTACATTTATTTGGGAACTAAGCTTCCCCAAGTCTGAAAAATTATATGTCTCACTATCTTTTGTTATAAAGGTGTAATTTTCTATTAAAATCCTTGAGAACAACAACAAAGGGTAGGAATTAACTTTATGAAAGTATTTCCTTCCATCTATCCTCCTAATGCATATAAAGCGCAGCTCACATTCTGTTGTGTATTTGTGTGAACAAAGCTGCAATGCAAATGCTACTTGGTCATCAGTTTATAAACAGGGTCCTTTTGTAACAACTGCTTGACTATGTCTGCATAACCTGCAGCCAGAAATCAACAATGTGAGGGTGGCTCCCAGAATGCAGTGAGACATCTGTGTTTGTACACATTACACAGTTTTATGGAGGAGGGATAATGTATGGCTATAAGTATCTAATTGTTTCAAACAGTCTATCCGATTCCAATTACTGTATTTTTTTAACGCAGTTCTAAATACGGATAGCGGTTGTACCTCTTGGGTTGTGCCTCTGTGGTTCATTAGCAATGAGGTATGAATATGAAGCATGTTAATGTACCAAGAAAGAGAGTAATTAATCCCTAAGGGCATGGTTCCTGACAATGTAATTCGTAACAGCAGTCACATGTTCTGTGGCGCTGTACATAACGCAGTGTCCAAAGACGGCCATTTACCTGTAACAACCGCAATGACAACTGTCATTTGGTGGAAAGGGCACCATAAACAAACATTATTCAAGTTATTATTTAACAGACTTTGAACTATTTAGCTGAGGATGCTAAAACAGCTGCTAGGCCACTTACTTACCTCTCCTTACCAGGGCCTTTTTCTAAATGTAAACATCGAGGGGGGAAATCTCTTCCTCAGTCCTTTGCAAGGCATGCTGGGAGAAACACAGATGGCTGTGTACATTCCTATAATGAATGCTCAAAGAGAGTCTCCCCAAATGACTGTCAAAGGGGTCTCTTATGCCTTTGGATGACATCAATGTGACCAAAGGACATGTTTCCCTTAGAAACACTAAGGGCTTCTGTAGTATTTGAAGCACTCAGACCAAAGATGGAAGAAGAACAGGTCTCAAGATGTCAGATCCAAGGCAAATAGGTTAATTCATCAACGATTGAGCAGTTTCAGGCCGCTTTAACTGCCCTGGCTCAGTGCTAGGGAATCCTGGGAGCTGTAGTTTATTGTGGCATCAGAGTTCTCTGATAGACTAAAAGTCTCACAAAGCTAGTTCCCAGGATTCCTTAGCACTGAGCCTGAAGCTGGATTATTCCTGCAGTGTATTTTGGACCCTTGGAGCCACACAACAACAACGCAATTAATAATAACAAATAAAGCCTCGGCGCAATTAATGAATAGAAATAAACGATGATTGTAAAAGAAGAGCAGTTAATGCTAATCATCGATCGCAAACGCTCCCTTCTCGCTCCCAATCTGCTGCCAGGGAAGGAGGCGAGGAGGGCGACCTTCCCCCCGTCCGCCATTTTCAAACATCCGGGTACCTGGAGCCACTCAAGCGAAAGCCCCCAGCCCTTGAGCGCGCTGATCTCTTCAGCGCCGAAGAACCCGGTGCCTTCTCACACATTGGCTACTCTTCCAGCCTATCAACGGGCGGAGGCGTTGATCGACAGGCGTCTCGAGCAATCATATCCGAGAACGGTCGCGGCGGAGCCAATGAAAACCCAAAGTGTTTTTTCTTTTGCCCCGCCTTGCTCCCCTCATATTGGCTCGGGCGTCGGGCCATCTATTTCTGTGTCACTTGAGGGGCGGGCGCCATGGTTGAACGGGGCCGATAGAGCGGGGGATGTCGTTAGGGGAAGGATTATGGCGGAGGGTCTGGAGCCTAGGCCTAGCTGAGGGGAAAGATGGTGGAGCCATCCCTGCAGTAGCTCAAAAAGACCCGTATGTGGGTGTCATGAGGAGAGGGTTTTATGAAAGGGAGGGAGCCAGTGGGACAAGCGCCAGTCACAGAGGTGCCGCGTGACGTCACTCGGGGGTCTTGTGAGGGCCGCCTCTGACGCCAGGATGGCCAACCTTAAGGGCAGCAGACAGAGTCAACTTTGGGGGGGAGAATGGAGAAGGAGCTACCAAGAGCTCGAGGGTGAAAGCCTGAGGGTGAGGAGGGGCCTCTCTGGGGAAGGAGGGTCGAGGGGGGAGGCCAGACAGGCCTCGCCCTTCAAAATGGTTGCCTTCAAGGAAGGAAAGCTAACAAAGTGAATGGTCTGGAAACCATGCCCCATGAGGAGAGACTTAGGGAGCTGGGGATGTTTAGTCTGGAGAAGAGAAGGTTAAGAGGTGATATGATAGCCCTGTTTAAATACTTGGATGTCATACTGAGGAGAGAGCAAGCTTGTTTTCTGCAGCTCCAGAGACTAGGACCCAGAACAATGGATGCAAGCTCCAGGAAAAGAGATTCCACCTCAACATTAGGAGGAACTTCCTGACATTAAGGGCTGTTCAACAGTGGAACACACTCCCTTGGAATGTAGTGGAGACTCCTTCCTTGGAGGTCTTTAAACAGAGGCTGGATGGCCATCTCTCAGGGATGCTTTGATTTAGACTTTCTGCATGGCAGGGGGTTGGACTCGATGGCCCTTGTGGTCTCTTCCAACACTAGGATTCTATGAATCTATGAACACAGAGAAATGTAAAGCACTACACTTAGGACAAAAAAATGAAATGCATAGATATAGGATGGAGGAAACCTGGCTTAAGGAGACTACGTGTGAAAGAGATCTAGGAGTGTTAGCAGACCACAAGTTGAATGTGAGTCAGCGATGTGATGCGGCAGCTAAAAAGGCCAATGCGATTCTAGGTTGCATCAATGGAAGTATAGCGTCTCAATCAAGGGAAGTCATAGTGCCACTCTATTCTGTTTTTGTCAGGCCTCACCTGGAATACTGTGTCCTTCCTTAGAGGTCTTTAAACAGAGGCTGGATGGCCATCTGTTGGGGTTGCTTTGAATGAGAGTACCTGCATGGCAGAATGGGCTTGGACTGGATGGCCCTTGTGCTTTCTTCCAACTCTATGATTCTAAGAAAGTAGGAAAGAAAGCCTGTGGCTCCATCTGCACTGCAGAAACAATCCATTTTCGTAGAATCGTAGGTGTTCTGTCACATGGGGGGACATTAAACAGTAATCAATCCATTCCAGATACCCTCTCCCTGGAATAAAAAGCAACAACGTGGGGCCTAAAGTCCTGTTGCCTCCAATAGTGGAGTGACATGCACATGCACACACTGCCATTGAGAACATTGGGCTTGCCATCAGTGGACACTTAGATCTGCAGATGGCAAAAACACTGTATTTCATACCCTGCTCTTCAGCCAGAAAGGCTCTCAGGCTGGCTTGCTAATTGTTAATTTGACATTTCCTACAGGTTTACAATGTGAAAAGATATGAGTTTGACACAAAAGGAGAAGGGAATGGGAATAGGGAAGGGGATCAAGTCCAACAGATACTGCTTGTTTTTCCCTCCCTCTGTCCTTTCAGCTTCCTCTGGGCCAAGGCATGATGGAGCTGTGCCTGCAGCTTCTTCTCTTCCCACAAGACCAGGAATTGCACCCTTAATCATCCTTGTGATGCAGTTTCTCTGGTTGTTGAGTCCTTCAAGTTGCTTTGACTTACGGCAACCCATCACAGGCTTTGCTTGGCATGGTTTGTTCAGAGAGGGTTTGTCTTTGCCTTCCTCTGAAGCTGAGAGAGTAATTTGCCCTGGAATGTTACATAGCTGAAGATTCAAACATTGGTCTCCTGAATCAGTCCAACACTCAGAATGACTATACCACACTGGCTCTGCATGAGGAGTTATACTAATTCACATATTGTTCAGAAGGTAAAATGTAGTAGTGCATTTCTTTATGCATTTTGTGAAGGCACACAGCAACAAAGCATTGACAGTGTTTTTAGTAAATACAACAGGTGCCTATACATGTGCATTAGCTGGCCAAAGACCATTAACCTGTCAAAGTCCATTGGACAAAAAATGTATTTGGAACCAAAATCTCTAATGTTTAATCTCAAATGTGTGCAATAGTTTGTTTTTTGTTGTTGTTGTGTTTCCATTTAATATTTGACTTATGGTGATCCTAAGGAATAAGACACAATTACAGCCAGCCCTTGCTATCCACAGGGATCTGTTCCAGACCCCTCGACAGATAGCAAAAAACGTGGATGCTCAAATCCATTGTTTTCAATGAGTGCGGACACATGTGCATGCACCCCATTTATTTATTTACTAGATTTGATTTAACATTAATAAAATGAAGACTATCATTAAAAGCAATACATAAATACACAATAAAAACCATATATCTTCCACAACTTACAGTTTACATGCGTACTGTATAACATATATCTCCACATTACATCACAAAATAACTTCTTAAATTCCTTCATGACATTATATTTCATTCCCTTTTTGCTCAATTGCCTATTTATCTCATAGCCAATACTCTCCTCGCCACACTTACTTTCTTCTATACCAATGTCTTTGTATTATTTTCCATTAACATATAGTATTTTATAAAGTTCACCAGTCGTATAACAACTCATATGCTATTTCCTTCCATTCTTTTTTGTAAAATCTTTATCAAAGGTTCCCAATCTCTTCTATGTTTCTCCCATGATTTCCCTTTCAGCAAACAGGTAATCTTATCAATCTCAACATAATACAATAATTTATACAACCATTCTTTATTATCCGGGATTTCCTTCTTTTCCCACTTACCAGCATATACAATATGTGCCGCTAACAATGGCCATGTGCGCCCATTTAAAAAGCCAGGGCTTGCCATCTGCAGAAGCTCAAATCCATAGATGGCAAGTCCACAGTTGGTGCAGTCACACTGTATTTTTAACAGGCGTATATAGCAGCAGATCTTAACATTCATTTGGTTTCCCATAATGCTGTATACTACTGTTTCCCCTTTTGTGCTTCTTTGTTTTTGGTAAACACAACAGATTTCACACATCTGGAGGCCTTTGGTTGCTCCTTCTCAACTTCAGAAGTCCTATAACCAGATGTAATTTTATTATCAGGAAATGACACCACATATTTGTGTTTTAGGTGATATGTCGAGCAAGACTTCAACAGTGTCTGACACAGAAAGTGAATGGGATTTTTATTCTGCATGTTGGGAAGAAAATATTGTACATACCAACAAAGGTAATTGGATGGCATGAAACAGTATTTTGGTATTTCCATTACTTGTTCTAATTTATAACTCATATCAAATGAGTGCAAGCATGGTATGGTGGTTTGAACATTGGACTGTGACTCTTAAGGCCAGGATTTGAATTACTGCTCAGCCATGGAAGCCCACTGGGTGACCTTGAGCACATTGCAGTCTCTCAGCCTCAGAAGAAGGCAAAGGCAAACCCCTCTGAACAAATCTTGCCAAGAAAACTCTGTGATGGGTTTGCCTTAGGACTGCCATACATTGGGAATGACTTGAAGGCACATGATAATAATAATTCCTAATATATTTTAAAGTGGAATTTTTTTGCTTGCATTATAACAGTGGATTTTGTAAGCAAGTTTTTAGAAAATGAGTGGCCTGTTTTATATATTTGGGAAAGTATGTTCTTGAGATGATGGTGGTATTTCTTCTTTTCCCTAGATTCAGTTGATTCTGGTAGTGAAAGTGATTTCTGTCTTCGTTCAAATAGTCATCACAGTTTATCTGAAAAACGGAAAGGAGAAATCATATTGGGGAAGGCAGTACTGATCTTGGAAAACAGTGAAACTAACTTTTCAGATTGTTGCAAACACTGTCCCCTGTTGCAAGCACAAAAAATTGATAACGCTGAAGAGTTTCAGGTGGAATTGTCACCAGAATCTGTACTGTGCGTAAACTTTAAGGACTGTTATACAAGTGGTCATTCATCAAAAGTTTATTCATCTAAAATATCCCAATCCAAATGTGATGGATCTGGGGATGATTTCTATTTAAACCCTATAATCCCTCATGTGAATATTACTGAAAATTCAGTAACTGGAAAAACCTTTCATTCAGTAAAAGAAGCTGGATTTGATAAACTACATCAGAAGCAGTCATCATTTCATTATTTTCCAAGTTCCAAGCATAACAAAGCTGTGCAAGTTTCCTTTCCTTCTGGGGAAACAGAATCTGAAGGAGATTTTGTCAGTGAATGTTCCAAACAATCATCAGTACATGCTAACATAAACAAAACATCAATCAATAAACCTTCAGTATTTCACAGTGCTGAAAGTCAACTGGCAGACACCCATTTAGGCTATTCCAACAAGTCTTACAAAATTGACAGTCCCCAAACTACTGAGCAAATCTATTTCCCCACCTCTTCAGGAGAACTTGTAATTTCTCTTACTTTGGAAGCAGCTTATTCAGATCCAAATGCTTCATTAACAGGCAATATTATTTCTTCAGATGTTTGCATAACAAAAGAAGATTCACGGAGGCATGATTTAGCCTTTAAATGTAAAGGCTCTCAACAAAACCAGCTGCTTGAGAAACTGTGTATTTCTGTTGCCCCATGTCCTGTGCAAGTAGATACAGGAAATCAGACACACATCCCACCTTCTACAAAACAGGTAGGATGTTCAGATATCCTAGATGCTGAAACTAGTGAGTTTTTAGCAGTTAATGTAGAATCATCTGAAGCTAGCCAGTCTCTAGCAGCTGATACAGAATCTGCTGAATCCAGTTGTTCGGACTTTCATTTTAATCAAGGGTTATCTACACTGAAACTTTTGGCTCCCTGTTGGTTCTTTCCACCCACTAAACATACACATAAAAATCATTCTCCCCACTTCTGTGTAGTGTTATTTCCTGATAATAAAATTACATCTGGTTATAAGACTTCTGAAGTTGAGAAGGAGCAACCAAAGGCCTCCAGATGTGTGAAATCTGTTGTGTTTACCAAAAACAAAGAAGCACAAAAAGGTAAACAATTTAGAAGTAGACATCATATCTCCAAATTTCATCGGCCCAAGACTTTGAGCACTGAATCTATAAACAAAAATACTCAAAAGGCAGGTGAAATAAGTGAAGTCTGTTACAGGCCTCTAACACATGCTGCTAAGTGTTGCTGTAGCCCATTACTTGATTTTACTGTTGACCTGTTTTCTGCAGGAAAAGATTCTGAGAGGTGCCTAAGTGTTCATAGAGAGTCTCACAAACGAACCAGAGGTGGTAAAGTAATTCCTAGATTTTCCTCTCATCATTCTCTAGATCCTATAAATAATCTTGACAGGTTCCAATACATTTGTCCCATAAAGAGAAAAAATAATTTGAAGATGCAGAACATACTGAACTATTGTTTAGGGTGGTCTGGACAGAACACACAGAAAACTTGTGAAGGGAACATTTGTCCCACCCCAAATAGTCCATGTTTGCCAGCTGATGGAAAGACTTCTATTGATCCAGTTCTCTCAAATTTGAGGAATAGTTCAGTGCCACTTTCTACTGCAGTGCCTCTTTCAAATGAGAGGAGGAGTTCTCCCTGTTTACAAACTGTGAGGAGTCCTGCAGCATTATATCTTTGTCCAGAAGACCAGAGGCAACCATCAGGCACCTGTATACAAACTGACAGAGACACTTGGAGTTCTGGAACATCTCCACATGGCAGATGTAATATCTCTCATTTTCCTTGTGAAAATATTGTTAAAGTAGAGCAGCCACAGAAGGAAAGATATATGTTTACAAATACAGGTGTGGAAAGGCTTAATTGTGGAGCTAACCACGTGGCTTGTGGAGGTTCAGCCAGAAAGAAGCCCCCAGTTTGCCCATGTGGAAATATGCTACAGTGTGGCTTATTCCCTAATGGAGAGATTTCAGAATCAATTAACAAGAAAACTAGAGCAAGTCCTAATAGTCACCGGAGAGCCAATATATGTGAATCGGACAGGATAAGATCTCCTGTAGGAAGCTGCAACACAGAGGATGCCTGCTGTGGTAGCTGCCATCATGGTTTCCCACCCTGTTTTTACAACACATGTGAACAAGGAGCTTCAAGAAACCAGATCATTAAAGTAGCATCTTTCTTTGAGAATGGATTCCCCCCAAAGAACCTGAAAAATGACAGCATAGAGAAAATTAAAGCAGTGAAACCTAGTGAAAGAAAAAATGTCAGGTTCCATACTGGGTCAGATACTTTACAAATGTACCCATCAGGCACACAACCTGCTTCACCCTTGAATGATGACTGTGAGACATCAAAACACTATCACTATGAATGCTCATGCTGCAGGACTGGTACTAAAGAGCATCTTGCCTCATCAAGAGAAGGACACTGCTTTGGTGCAGAACATAAAAGACTCAATGGCAGTCTGAACAGGGAGAGTATTTTTCTAGTGGATTGTGGTCAGGAGACTAGAAGCCAATGCAAATGTTCCCAAGAAATCCCTCTTTTCAGAACTGATTATACGGATATGTATAATGAAAAGAGACCTGCAGTTTCCACACAAAAGGAATCTGACTTTCAGGTTTGTATCAGTTCATGTGTACAGTATAGCTTATATTTGTGTGACTAACACAGTAATAATAGTAGATTGCTGATGGGGGGGCAGCAGCCAGGGAGGAGCAGAAGTCTGCTCAGTATTGGATGTCAACCTTAAAATGGCAGTCCTGTCCACAGTTATTCAGGATGTTCTAGAACCATTTGATATGCACATGTCGTGCAAAGATTTGATTTATGCATAGTTACTGTAATGTAAATGTGTTTTCCTCTTTGGTGTTCTTTCAGAAGAGGCATTTTTTTTCTATTCAGTTTTTCTTTTGCAGAAAAGATTTCTTGCACTTGGATATATTTTTAATTTTAAAAGGGAGGATAAAACATTTATAATAAATTTAAAAGTACCGTATATACTGTACTCGACTATAAGTCAACCTCATGTATAAGTCAAGGGCAGATTTGGGGGCCAAAATTATGGATTTTGATATGACCCAAGGATAAATTGAGGGTAAAACGTAGGGGAATATAACAAAGGATCTAAAGGATGAAGCAAAGGAAAACAATGCAAAAGAACTTGCAGAATTCCAGCAGGTTTAACCGTGCTCATACTAAAGGTTGGATGGATGCAAGAATAGAGGGAGTCAGTGCTTCCATGACAGATTACACTCTTTGCTTTCATGAGGGATGTCTCCTTTTTTAAATAACAGTTAAAGTACAGTACTTACATTGACCCTTGGATAAGTTGGCCCAGGTTTTTGAGGCCAATTTTTAGACTAACATTTCTAGATTTATGAGTATATACAGTAAATTAAAAAAATCAGGCAAACTTTAACTGAAAGTAAATTCTGTAATGATGCTATTGGCATTGTTATAGACATGATGCACTATACCAACCTACCATAGAGATGGTGGCATTTTGAAAAACCATAAACTTGTAACTATGTAATTAAAACATCTTACTTTCTGCCCAGCCTACATATTAAAAGCACTTTTGGTTAAAGCAAAGGAAATGCAAAGTTATACTGTACTGATACATTTAGCAATTGAGTCTGATTTGCTTTTTCTCAGTCCTTTTGGTCAGCTACAAATTGTTGAAAGACTTCGGTCATCTCTCATTTTTCCCTCTCAAAATTAGGATTCATCACGGATTAATGATGGCTGGAAAAGGCTTGATGGGAACCACAAATGCTGCCACAATAATGTTTGGTACAGTCATTGACAGTGAGAAGTGGGAAGCATGTTGAAATTTTCATGAATGTTGGTGCTTCCTTCACAAATGACATCAAAAAAAAATAAAGCACATCAAAAGACCACTTTTATGGACTTTTAGTGACAATCGCTCCTTATAATGAGAAAAATGAAATGTTACTTTAAATTGACAGATTATAGATATTATCTAACAGATGAAGATAAACTGTTTCCTCACAAAACAAAGGCAGCTCTGCAGCAAACAGTAAAAAGGGTGAAATTGCAATCCTGTTTCTGTTTACCTAGGAGTAAATACTATTGAATGTATTGTAGACATAATGAATTCTCTTCACATTTAATGCCAGAGTTGTAGAGGACATTACTCTGCTGGAACAAAACCGACATCAAGTGTGAGATTCATGAAATCCATCAGGTGCTTTGAGCTAGTCCTGTATATAGTTCAGAAGAATATACCCTTGTGTGTGCTGTGTGCCTTCAAGTTGTTTCCAACTTAGGACTACCCAAAGGTGAACCTATCTTGGGGTTTTCTTGACAATTTGTTCACAAGAGATTTGCCATTACCTTCCTCTGAGGCAGAGAGAGTGTGACTTGCCCAAGGTCACCCAGTAACTTTCATGGCTGAGCAGGAATCGAACCCTGGTGTCCAGAGTTGTAGTCCAACACTTAAACCACTGTACCACACTGGCTCCCACATCTCCATAAACAGAACAATTGGATGAAAAACAGTTACCTTATTGACTCACCAGCAAAATGCTGTAAAGCTACATCAGTTTGGAAAGAGTCACTCCTTTCTGTCTTAAGTGCTCACTCTCTGTAGCCTGCCAATCTCTGTGTAAGAATCCTATGAATTTTCAGTAAGTAACAATGCCCAGCTCATGAAACTTTGATGTAGAAGTGTTGAATAGGTTTCTCTGCATGATCTTTCATAACCCACATGATGGCAGTATATTAAAACAGAATCTTCACCCCTTTGGCATCCTTGTTCTCGCCAGAGAACATGATTTCAATTTAATTTTATAAAACATTTTAGTTTCTTCTTTCAGTTGTAAAACCTTTATCTTAATTGAAACTAAAGAAGACAACAAATAACTCCAAAAGGATTTTTCCAAATGTAACAGCTGTTCCAACAGTGGAACAGACTGCCTTGGAGGGTGGTGGACTGTCCATCTTTAGGAGTCTTTAAACAGGGGCTGGACACACATCTTTTTGAAGTGGTGTAATTGTGTATCTGCATGGCAAGGGGTTGGATTAGTTGGCTTTTGTCCCAAATCAAAGAATCTATCATTTTTAGAAATGTGCATTAGGACAAGAAATTTAAACTTCACATACTTGAGAAGGACGTTATTGACCAAGCAAGGTATCTGGAATAGTGGCTGATGGCTGAGAGAAATTATGCAATGTGCACTTTTAAAAAAATTAAGTGTCAGTAGAACACTTACAACATAAGGATCATTAGGAATCAAACCTAAAATGGCCAGCATCATAATGCTTTTATATACATTTTGTGATGCAAGTGCATCTGGAAACACAGTGTACAGTTCTGATCATCATGTTTTTAAAAAAAGGATTGGGCTGAAGAACGTGCAGAAAAAGACAATAGAAATTATCAGAGGAAATTATCACACAAATTATGTTTTAGTGATTTTAATATGATTTTATAATGTTGATGTATGTATGTACAGTATTTTATTATTATTATTATTATTGTAATTTTTTACTGTTGTAACCCACCTCAATCCATTGGAGAGGCAGGAAAAAAAATAAAATTTACTACTACTACTACTATTACTATTACTATTATTATCTCTCCTATGTGAAATGTTAAAAAAATGGGACTTCTAGCCTAGAAGAAGATCATCTTAACAGTTAAAGGATGAGAGAAGCTGGAGAAAGATTGTTTTTTCTTTCTCTTTATAATACTAGAACCTATGTTCAGCCTAGTGTTCCTGTCACTAGTCCCAGCTTCTGCCAACCTAGCAGTTTGAAAGCATGTAAAAGTACAAGTAGATAAATAGGTACCACTTTGGCGGGAAGGTAAGTTTCCTGTGCAGACATGCTGGCCACATGATGAAAGAGAGGCTGTACAGGCCAGTGATAAACTGGGCATTGGGGCAGTGTGGGGGCATGGCAACTGCACACTGCATGCCACGACTCCACCCCCATGCTGGCATGATGCCACACACTCCACTGCATGGCAGGAGGCTTCACAATGCTCTTTTGGCACAGCATGTACACACGCTGCACCAAAGGAGCGCCGAAAAGCCATGGCACCCTTTCTGTGGCGCAAAAAGTAGCTGCTTATTGAGGTTCCTTTTTGCGTTGCAGAAAGGCCAGATCAGGCATGTGGTATACAGTTGCCACGGCCCCGATCTGGCTAGGAAGGGGCGGCTCCCACAGCACCTTAGGGGCTGTCTGTCCAGCCCCAGAGTCTTCTTTGACAATGCTGGCTCTTTGGCTTAGTAACATAGAGATGACTCCCACCTCCTACAGTCGTACACTACTAGACAATCTTGTCAAAGGGGAAATCTTTAACTTTTAGGATCAGCCAGTGAAGTGAAATTCAAACTAGATAAAAGGAAGAACTCCACACTGCCTAATTAAACTATAGACTTGTTTCCACAAGATGAAGTGGTTAAAATTTGGACAGCTTAAAAAGGTTGAGGCATATTCATGGGGTTGGAGTAAAGTCTACTAATCACTACTAGTCGTGATAGCAATAAATGAGCTCTAGTAGAGGCAATATGCCTGTTGCTGAGGAACATGAATGAGAGGGTGCTATTGCACTATTGTCTGTCTTGTGGGCTTTGCAAGCGCATCTGGTGTGAAGTTAATGCCGGCCTTTGGTCTAATGTAGCATAGCCTTATGTTTTTATCTGTGTACTGATGTCATAAAGAACTTTCTGCTATTAGGTCTATAGAACTTGATTTCGCTGTATAAAGTACATAATGGAAATATTTGCTGGATAATATATAAACAGTTTGGTTCCTATTGATTTATAGTATTGTGAATAATAACTACAAGTCTAAAATTCAGTGCAAATGAAATAAATATTTTAGTCAGAATGCTGTTAGGGCACTCTGTTAGTAAAATAGTTGTGCAAGCAATTGTGTTTTCTCAGGGGTGTCATAAGTGGCCTCATGTGCAGCCAGCTTTCTAGCTTTCTCACACACTTTTGATTTGGGGGATGGTAATTGGTAACTGGCAAAACCACCTCTAAGTATTTCTTGCCTAAGAAAACCTTATAAAATCCATGGGGTTGCCTTGAAGATACATATACAGTACCCTCATTTTGGTCATTCTGGCTTCTAGGGAGACTTCAGGCTTGATTAGTCTTAGGACCCATTTATTGATTATTTTGCGAGTCCATGTTATCTGTAAACCTCTCCCCCAGAACCACATTTCAAAGGAGTCGATTTTCTTCCTGTCAGCTTTCTTCACTGTCCAGGTTTCATTGGAAATGCAGTGGCATGGATGATCCTGACATTGGTATTCATCTTTACACTTACCTTGTCTAGTTTGTTTATAGCTGCCTTTCCAAGTCCTTCTTCTGATTTCTTGACTACAGTCTCCATTTTGTTTTATAATTAAGCAAAGGTGTAGAAAATCTTTTGACTATTTCAGTGTCTTCATCATCAAATTTAAATTGATTTAAATCATCACTATTTTCTGCTCATAGTATGGTTTCATCTACATATTTTAAATTGTTGATGCTCCTTCTTGCATTTTTATGCCTCCATCCTGTTTTTCATATGACATGCAAAGTGATCTTGCAACACCTTTGAGACTAACTGAAAGAAAAGTTGGTAGCATGAGCTTTCATAGACTTGAGCCTGCATGCATCTGCAGAAGTGGGCCCAAGTCTGAAAGCTCATGCTGCCAACTTTTTATCTTTCAGTTTGTCTCAAAGGTGCTACAAGATCCCTTTGCAAGCTGATTTTCCAAACTAATATAGCAATGTCTTTGAATTCCATATGACACATTCTGCATATAAATCAAACCAATAAGATAATAAAATGCAGCCTTGCCTGACCCTTTGCCAGCTCAAACCATTTTGTTTTTCTGTATTCTGTATTTACAGTGGCATCTTGTCCTGACTATAGGTTTTGCACCAGACTGATAAAATATTCTGGCATACATATATCCAGCTCTCTTCTATGCCAACATTCTTTGAAGATGCCAGCCACAAATGCTGGTGAAATGTCAGGAATTAACTCTTCTAGAACATGGCCACATAGTCTCTAAAACCCACAAAACAAAACCTATAAAACAGTTATGTTTTTACCAGAGAGAAATACCTCTCTAGGAATGCCCTGTCATGGCTCTTTTTTTCTTGGAAATTATGCATTAATTTTGTTTTAGAAAATTCACTTAAATCTTTAGATGCCCATGTACTTTTAAACTGCATCACTGCAGTCAGACAGCCAATGAAAATGAGCCTTGTGAGCCTTAATGGTGGCAAATATACTTGTGCCCCAAGATTAGAATGATGAATACCAGCCATCCCTCCTTCACTGGTACAAAGACCTTATCACTTTTGCAATATTTTGAATGCATATTCTATCATTGTCAACTTTTCCCAGACACTTAAGCCTAAAACCTACTGTTAGTCTCAGTTAGGGTAGGGCCAATGAGGTCCAAAACACATTGCAAAAATAATCAATTTGGAGACTGCTTTAACTGCCCTGGCTCAATGCTAGGGAATTTGGGAAGTGTAGATTTGTGAGATATTTAGCTCTGTTATCACAATAAACTACAATTCCCAGGATTCCCTAGACTGAGGGCAGTAAAAGCGACCACAAATTGGATTATTTCTGCAGTGTGTTTTTGACCTGGATCAAAGAAAATCGACATTCAACAACTGACTCAGTAGGATTGACCTACAGTGCTCTTTTGGCACAGCATGTACACATGCTGCACCAAAGGAACGCCAAAATCTTTGAAAACTCCTGGAGAACAGGAGAAGTGCCAGCAGACTGGAGGAGGGCAAACGTTGTCCTCCATCTTCAAAAAGGGAAAAAAGAGAGGATCCCAACAATTATCGTCCAGTTAGTCTGACATCTATACCAGGAAAGATTCTAGAGCAGATCATTAAGCAGAGAGTCTATGAACATTTAGAAGGCAATTCCATAATCACAAAAGTCAACACGGGTTTCAGAGAAACAAGTTATGCTAGACAAATCTAATCTCTTTCTTTGATAAAATTACTAGCTTGGTAGATGAAGAGAATGCTGTGGATATTGTATATCTTGATTTCAGTAAGGCCTTTGACAAGGTTTCCCATGACATTTTTGCAAACAAGCTTGTAAAATGTGGGCTAGACAAAGTAACTGTTACATGGATTTGTAATTGGTTGACCGGCCGAACCCAAAGGGGTCCCTCAAGGGGCCATTCTGTCTCCCACGCTCTTTAACATTTACATGAAACCGCTGGGAGAGATCATCCGGAGACATGGGGCGCGGGGTTATCAGTACGCTGATGACACCCAAATCATTTTCTCTATGTCTCCGATTGATGCAGTGACGAAGGATGGCGTCTCTCCTCTCGAGGCCTGTCTAGAGTCAGTAATGGGCTGGATGAGGGAAAACCGACTCAAGCTGAATCCAGAGAAAACGGAGGTACTTGTGATAGGTTCCCCTGGTCCAGGAATGGCGGTGGTTCCACCTGTCCTGAATGGGGTCACGCTCCCTGTGAAGGACTCCGTACGCAGTCTGGGGGTGCTTCTTGACTCGTCGCTTCACCTAACTGCTCAGGTGAATGCGACGGTCAAGAGCACGTGTTATCAGCTTCGGCTTATTCGCCAGCTGCGTCCATACCTGGCCCAGAGGGACCTAGAAACTGTTGTACATGCTCTGGTAACCTCGAGATTGGATTTCTGCAATGTACTCTACATGGGGCAACCCTTATACCAAACCCGGAAGCTTCAAATGGTGCAGAACATGGCAGCCAGGCTGGTCACTGGCGTTTCCAGGGCCAGCCATACAACACCTGTGCTGAAAGATCTCCATTGGCTGCCCATCCGCTTCCGGGCTCAATATAAGGCGTTGGTAATTACCTATAAAGCCCTAAATGGCTTGGGCCCAGGATTCCTGAAGGACCGTCTCTCTCCGTACATTCCGCCTCGCACCCTCAGAACGTCTGGGCAGCATTTACTGAAGGTACCTGGGGCTAGATTATCCTCCACCACACGGAGGACATTTTCCACGGCTGCCCCAGTCCTTTGGAATACGCTGCCCACTGAGCTCCGCTCGACCACCACCCTGGCCCAATTCAGGAAGGACCTGAAAACCTTCCTGTTCCAACAGGCATTCCCCGATTAAAATCCTGTGGGCCTCCCTCCTCTTCCGTGGCCAAGAGGTTGGGCTATGGGGCTTTTTTGCCTGTTATTTTTATTGTTTGAATGGAGGGCTGATGTATTTGTATTTTAATGTTTTATGTATTGTTGTTTTTAAACTTGTTGTAAGCCGCCCTGATTGCAGGAAGGAGCGGGATAGAAATAAAAACTTTATTATTTATTTATTTAAAGGGTGCTCAACAATGGCTCCTTTTCATCCTGGACAGAAGTGACCAGTGGGGTCCCACAGGGCTCTGTCCTGGGCCCAGTGTTATTCAACATCTTTATTAATGCCCAGGAGGTCTGGAAGTCCTACCCCTTCTGGCCTCCCCAACCAATCCTTCTGCCCCAATGCCCTGGCGCCGACCAATGGGACTGCAAGCTGGGAGTTGTAGCCTCATCCCTGGACCGGAAGTGCCATTTCTACAGACCCAGCAGCCAATCCGGGCCCCTGCAGCTTGTTCTGTAGCTACAGGGGAATGGCCGGGGCAAGGAGGATCAGCCCCGCATAATCCCTCTTCCCCAGCAACCAGGCTGGTCCCAGCAAGTCAGGTGTCCTCATTAATTAAACAATAACAGAATTGCCTTATATTTTAACCATTTGTTTTACAGTTGCCATTGAAAAATCTAAACTCAGTACAATACAGGCTAGTAGCTTGTTTCACATAAAGGCTCTTAGCACTGTAATAGTTTTAAGCACAATTTTTTTATTCAATATTAGCTCAACTGTCGGCTTTACTGTTTGTGAATCTTGTTGATTTGTTGCGAGAAGTTTCACTGATGGGTGATAGTGGCTGCAGACTGTTCCTATGTACAAAGAAATGTTCTTAATCCATATAATCTTCATGGAAGCTGTAAATGGATTGAAAGTCTATAAATAGGCTTGGCTATATCCTTATTAAGTTGACATGGAGACCTCTGATATGCTACCTCAAGGGGTGGGCAGAACAGACAAAGAGATATTGTTGAGTGAGTATGTAAAGATAACAAGCCATTTAGAGAACCAGACAGGGTGCCTAGCATTGTTTGTAAAACTAAATCTAGTTGGCTTGTTACAGTGGATGAGACTATTTAGAAAGAGGAAGAAAATGGATTTATACGTCCCTTTTGTAGTGCTGCATGAAAGCAAAGAACACGCAAAATTGTGAGATCCTGATGTAGTATTGAAGCACATGAAAAATAAGCATCTAGGTATACAAAAGTATAATTTGTTAGGCCACTTACTAGAAGTGTATGACAAAAACCTGTATTCAAATGCTATGTTACAAAGTGGTTCTAGCAGAGTATTTGGAAATCACAGTGTTTTCCTCTGCTTAAAGCAGTTAAACCAATAATTTCTATTATTTCTTTCTGTGTAGATAAAGATAATAATAACTGGGTGTTGCAAAAGTGTTTTTCTTAAAAAACAGAGGAAGCTGTACTCCCCTCCAACGTTGTTGTTAGTATTAGCTTTACTTATACTCTACTTTTTCCTCAAAGCTGAGATTCAAGGCAGCTATTATATTTTGTTTTGTTTTAAATTAGTGCTTTTTTAAAAAAAAAACAGGATAGCTTCTTTTAAAAATTGTTTTAATTATTGTTATTTGCTACATTTTGTTTTAATCTATGACTTTGGATCCCATAAATAAAGGTTAATAATAATAATATGGTAAACATCTGCGTTTCCATTTTTTGTAATTACTCTCTTTAAAGAACTAGATTTATATCTGGACAGACACCTCTGTCTGGAAATGTGCTTGCAATGCATAGTTTCTGTTAATTTCAGTTAGGCTGAAATTAATTAATGGATTACCCACTGAGTTGTATCTGTACATGTATCACACCAAAACTTCTACCTAATCCTGCATTCTTTTCCATCAGTGACTACATCTAGAAAATACAAGCAAAGCAAGGAGACATATCAGATTGTTTACCATTTGTTTGACTCTGGCTTCTGATATTCAAAAGCCAGGCACAAACTTTGCACATATTTACAGACTAATGGAAAAATGTTGGAATACTGGAATAGGATTTGAGAGATCTAGCTTTAAGTAGCCAGTCAGCCAAGAAATTTACTGAGTGAACACAGGCCAGATATTCTTTCTGCCTAACCTACTTCACAGGGTTGTTGTAAGGATGACATGGGAGGAGGAAAGTCATGTACACTACTACTACCTTAAATTATTTGAAGGAAAAACAGGATATAAATATAGCTTATAAATAAAATACTGTTTGGTGGTTGCCCCTACTTATGCAAACACTACTGTTCTCTTTCCATCATATCTTTGTTTAAATAAGTGAAATGAGGGTTCTACATTATATGCAGTTGTGAGGTCCCTTGACAGGAATCAAAAGGTACTTTATGAAAACACAAAAAATATTCTACTGTGTATGGAGTTCTTGTATGGAGGGTCCATTAACAAATCCCATTTCCCTCTCTATTACACTCTGGGATTTAGTTTTTAAATGGCAGATACGGTAAGTATTTGGTACATATATGCTACAAGAGATGAACAAGAGCAACTGTGACATTGTCTTTGTTTACTAAAAATAGCATCCTGCAAAGTTTAAAGAAAAGTGCATTATGCTTGTTAACCTCTCCCGTGTTTGCTGCAGAACCTTCAAAGACGGGCTTTATGGCATTAGGATGCAGTGTCCCCTTTCAAGGCCTGTCCAGTGGTAGACAATTGAAACTCAATACATCCCCAGCAACAAAGGAGAAGGAATAAATAGTTATGCCATGACCCCACTTTTATCACTAGTGACTGAGGCAGCAGTATGAACATTGCCTTGCGCACGCACACTAAATTTGCTATGCCTGATAACAGCTAAAATTAATAACTCCCATAAACATTTCTTCCTATTCTGGTTTGCAAATATGGTAGGATGAGGTGACAGAATCCTGAGATAGCAGAATGCACTGTAACCTAGCTGAGAGGTAGGGCTTCTTATTTTTCAGTGTTAGAAATACCCTACAAATAGAAAACCAACACAACAGGCAAAAGAATCTTAATCCCTCCATGGTAGTTTTCTATTTAAAGGAAGCATTTTAGGTAGAGGATAATTGTTCAAAAGGGTCATCACTTACCTCCCTTGAGCCTGATGTGGTGTTGTCCCTTCACCTTATTCCTACCTCATTCTATAACCTCATTCCTACATAATTCTGCTTTGGTATTTTCAGACAATGCCTTGGGAGGAAAAGAATCAGAGTAAATTCAGGAGAAAAAGATTATTCTAAAACACCCCCTTTTTTCTGGCTGAAGTCTACAAAAGCTCATGCTACCATCTTCTTTCTTTCAGTTACAGCCTGTACAGACTGGCGTTATACCCCAACACTGACATGATGCTGCTGTCATGGCATGTGCCTTAATGCATGGTGGGGGTGTCATAGCGCTCCTTTGGTGCTGCATCCAGATGACACAGCACCAAAAGGAGCGCCAGAAGGTGCCACAGTGGCAACTGACATGGTCACTGAGTATAGGGCCAGATTTAAACTGGCCTGGGACCAGATGACTGCAGTGTCTCCTTCTCTATAATGTCCCTTCTTTCCCTTCTCCTAGCAACAAGTCCAGTGTTTCCTTAGCTGCTATAATAAAAGACTGAAGTGTGAAAATCCAAAATTTAAATACCACTGGTAATATCTTGTTCCTCAAAGGGTGTGTGTTTTATTTCCTTCCTATACTCTAATCATGTAGGCTTTCCTGGCCTGTTATTGTCAGAGATGATTATGTTTATTACATGCAGACACTGAATGGAACCTACTTCCAAGTAGACAGACACAGAATTGAAATTCCCAAATCTCACAGAAAATTATGAAAATTTTTCATTGAGATGGTTCTTTCAAGGTTAAGTATACCATTGGGTGTATCTATATTGTGAAGTTATATCAGTTTGATACCATTTTAACTGTTATGGCACTATCCTATGTGAACTTAGGAATTATCATCCGGTGAGGTACAGTATTTAAAATTCTCTGCTAGAAATGCCTTGTTCACTTCCCCGAGCTGTAGCTCTTGGGCAAAAAATTCTAAGCACCTCACAAATCTACAGATCCCAAGGTATCATAGGCTGGAGTCTTAGTAGTTAAACTGTCAGCAAACTGCTGTGACTTTCTGGTGAAAACTGTTGTGTGTATTTATGTATGTGTGAGAGAGAAATTGACTAATTTTGACTCCATGGCATCAAAAGACACTTTGGTTCGGTCCAGACTGGCACTTTGCGCCAGCCTGGACATGTAGTAGGGTTCCCCGGGGGCAGAGCGTCCACACACCCTGCAACCCTACTACATGGGGGTGGTGTCATCATGGTGGCCTCCCATCTACACAGGGGCCGCCATGATGCCAGAGCCATTTCTGAGTGCCCAAACATGGTGCACGGACAGTGGCGTCATGACGGTGCCACTTCCTGGTTGCAGCGCCACAACAAAGGGTCTGCTCTAGGCAGCTCCTTTTTGTTGCGGTGCTGCAAGCTTTGTTCCTGCAGCAACTAGACGGTCGTGGGAACAAAGCCAGGGGAGAAAGTGGCCAGGCAGCCTCTTTTTCCCATGGCTGAGCATGTCGGAGTGTCCTGGGGCATGAAGCCCCAAGGACACCCCTTTTTTGTCACTTCTCCATGGTCCTGAATAGTGCTGGATTGGGGCCTCTGGGCTGCCGGTGAGGCTGCCCTGTCCCCAACCCGGCAAAAAAAAAAAAAGGAGCAGTCTGTACCACGCCTTTGTCTTCTTTCTCTGCACCAGCTCATATGAATGCTACTTTGCATGCTTTTTAGATAAGATGGGATATCCATGACTGGAATTCTTACAAGGTCGTAAATAAGTATATGCAGTTAAGGGGGGTGGGAAGGATTCTTATTGGGACCATGCCACCCAGAGAAGCAATGTGCTCTCTTTTCTTGCACTCTTTTCCAAATCTGCATAGCCCTTCATACATTTTTCCTCAAAGGGAAAAAAGTAGGAGACAGCAATAAATTGTTCACTATGGATGGCTGCTGCAGCAGCACTGCATATGTGATTGGCCTGTTATAGTCTAGCCACTAAAGAACTCTCATACTGCTTCACATGGTGCTCCACTGAGTCAATGTAAATATTCAACTGAGCAAGCCATCAAGTGTTGAATAATCAAATGCTGTACATGCCTGCATGGACAAACTAACCCTCAGATGTCTGCCTTGACACAGGTTTTCTCAGTTTGGAAGCTTTAGTTCAGAACACCCGACTCTTTTAAAAACTGGTGCCACACAGAGTTTAAATTCAACTTCAAGTCTTCCAGTATTAATTTCCCAAAATATTCATTTTTTGCATGTCACAGGTTGGATATTAGCTGTAATGACTTAATTCCTGCCCTGCACTATAGTTAACTCCTCAAGTACACAGCACATTAATGTTGTCTGTAACTAATAGGGATTTGTTCTGAAATGCATTAAAATTGTCGTATCATCTGAGATGATGATATCATGCTTAGCAGCAGCTAAATAAAGAAAAAAACAATTGTGCTATTTTTGAGCAAGGTATTTCATATCAGCACTACACCACAGTGTTCTGGGTCTTTATTTGGTCTGAAATGCAAAAGAAAAACAATGGCTACAATCCCCTGCATGCAAAATCACCTTCATATAGCTGCCAACCTGAGGAAAGGCATTAAACAATCAATCAGTCAAACAAACTCGATTGTCTCTAGGATTCTTTTGGTATGAAATGTTGAGGCAAAGCCAGCAAAGTTTAAATCTTGTAATGCATGCAGCTATTGTTTGAAGTACAGGACAACAATTGGAGGGTGGTTTTGGCATGCTAAAAATAGAAAAGCAGCTGCTGCTGTCCATTTCCAAGCAACTGAGAATAAAACAATGCGCAAGTATTGTCTGCATTATTGGAGCAGTGACATTGGAACTACTTCCAAAGGACCAATGAGATGGACTAACAGGTTATTTATACATGGATAATATAATACCCCTCCATGCTCCATTGCAAAGTAATTGTACTTCCCTAGCTTTTAATATTAAGCTTGGTGATCATGACCATTGTGGCAACATTTATAATAGAGTGAGCGAGACACTGAAAGAATTGTAAGGTATTTTCATATAAGACATCTCCGAGATGAGATTCCATTGTCAGACTGATCTGCTTCTTTTTGTCTTTTTTCCAGGCAGATGGTGCCCTCTCTGATATCTTTCCACATAAAGAAGCAAATCAGTCTGACAACAGAATCTCACCTCAATAGTGGCAATAAGGCAGCATTTTCAACTATACCTGAAGGAAGAAGGTAGTTTAGGAAGCCCAAGCCAAAGTTGTGTGGCACCTACAGCATATCCTCATTTCTTAAAAGTAACTTTAAATGCTCTGCATTTCTCTAGATCAGGGGTGAGGACTGTGTCACACTCCAGATATTGTTGAACTGCAACTCTCAGCAGTTTGCACCATCAGCTATGCAACCTAAGGCTACTGGGAACTTGCAGTTCAACATCTGAAAGGCCATATGATTCCCACCCTTGTTCTAAGCAATGAAGCATTATTTGATACTGAAATAACTCTTTATTGGCTCTCCTCACCAGGAAACACAGCCTAGAAGTACTACCAATAACAGTAGTACATTGAACATATTCCCAGGAGGATAGCAACATTATCAGCCTTAGTACTTAAACAACAATTTAGCAAGTGTTGTCATTGCACTGATGCTTTTTAGGTGTACAGGGTTATCAGACTGGATCCCAGAGAGAATCCTGTAACTTTAAACCTTAACAGATTTTTGAATAGAACTTAATGCTGTAAAGCTCTGTCAAGTGGAATGAAGATATCTGTCCTTCCTTACCTTACAAACCCCAACTTTTGGGCACAGCCACTCCCTTCCAATGTGGCTATTGCCTCATTGGAGGAGAGAGGGGTGGGGATGCATGGGGAAGCTGTGATGGGGGCACAACACAGTATGAAAGAATTAGAACAGAGGGAGTTTTGCAGCCTGGGAACAGCCCTCTGTCAAGGCTACCTAGACTTCCCTTTTCGTCTGGAGCGGTGTGCGCCATCATGGCACCATAGGGCACGCGTCGTCAGGATGCTGCACCCTGATTCCATCAAAGACCAGACTTTCTGGTCAGTCTATACAGGCCCTAAATCACAGAACTAATATAGGATGGATATAAGAAAGGAATAGAAGATGAAGAGAGAAAAAAAGAAGCAGAGAAATAGGTGAATAAAGGATTGTTTACAATACTTAATTAAAGAATAACTATACACCTTTTCATAAGAGAAGAGGTAGACATGAGAGATGAAATAGTAAAATAAGAAAAAGCGGAGGGAAATGAAGAATAAATATAATCAGAAACAAAGGAAAAAGATTAATGGTATTAATGAGAAATAAAAGATACAGGTTCAATTGAAAGATGATATTGACCAGTATAAGGGACTGAAAAGATGCAAAGATAAATCAGTACTTAAGAATTGTACATATGAAAGTGTTTAGGGAGAATGTATAGATTGTATAAAAAGTACAAAGAAATGAATATGGCAAACTTAGCAAGTTGTATTAATAGAATATAATCAATAAAAATAAAAAAATAAGAAATATAGTGCTGGAAAAGAGTGCTGAAGATATCATGGATAGCTAAAAAGAGAAACAAACGGATCCTAGAATAGATCAAATATGAAATCTTCTTTGAAGACAAGATAATACAGTTGAGGTTTGAAGTATCCTACTTCTGCCACATCATGAAAAAGTGTAACTCATTGGAATAAACAATAATGCTAGGAAAGGCAGAGGGATGTAGAAAGAGAGGAAGACCGCATGCGAGATGGATAGACTTTATTAAGGAAGTCACAACTGCTTTTTACAAGCAACTTTCCAAGCTTTGCTTGCACCAAAGACAGAGAGGATAGACTGCTGTCTTGGTCCAAAAATGTAGAATCTGAACATTAAAGATGTGGAATGTTTTAATCTGCACTTTGTACTGTGTGATTTCTCTCAGGCATCTGGTGTTAATTATATAATAGATGAGCTAGTGGATTAGAATATACATGAACATCCCAGCTTGTACAACACGTAGCAAAATAGGTAGGTGTGTATTCCCTTTCCTTTTCCCCATCATACATGTAAATTATCTCTTATGACAAAAGGCTTGTAGGGATGAATTATGACCCTAAAACTACATTGTAAAATGAACTATGAAACCACATAACAGAAAGAAAGAAAGAAAGAAAGAAAGAAAGAAAGAAAGAAAGAAAGACAGTGGAAGAGTCTCAGCTTGAGTCAATGGAGCCCCTTTTTTCTTTTTGGAAAATAAATGTTTCATGGGAATTGTGCCGCCCTCTGGATAATGCAGCTCTTTAGCAGTCCCAGCCAGCATAGCTAAAGTTGAGGAATGCTGGAAACTGCATAATTCCTATCCATGGTTTAGAAAGGGCATGGCATATTAAAAGAATGCACATGCTAGACTCTCTGCTAGACTCGGTGTGGGGGGTAGGGGTGAGACTGGTGCCTGTTCAGCTTCTGCCTTGCCAATTTGATTAGTCTTCTTGAGAGAGCCAGTACTATTACTTTTCGCAACTTTTTGAAGGAAAGAACTGCCAGTTTTAGGTGAAGGCAGCTTGTTGGAATTACTTACTTGGTTGTGTGCATGTGAGATTAGAGACAAAAGCTGAAGGAATCATGTCTGTTTCACCCTGCCTCTTGTCTACCCAGAGGCTGAAGCTGCTCAAGCCTCATTAAGTCATGCTCTGGCATTGCATGCATGA
Organism: Sceloporus undulatus; assembly: GCF_019175285.1. Taxonomy (NCBI): domain Eukaryota; kingdom Metazoa; phylum Chordata; class Lepidosauria; order Squamata; family Phrynosomatidae; genus Sceloporus; species Sceloporus undulatus. The sequence continues at coordinate 42,346,721 of NC_056525.1, read as the reverse complement.
TAATCTACAACAACTGTATGTTTTACACGGATGACACCCGACTGCACTCCTGGAATCCAACACGTGCTGCTATTTGAAATAGCTCTTGAGAAAGAAGACCTTAGAATAACTGCGGTTCTTCAGAACAATCCGTAGCCCTGGCTGCAAGTGTCTGCAAAAGAGGCCTTAATTACACTGTCCAGACGGGAGTTGAAGGTGTTTAGCTGCCATCTTCTTACCAGTGAATGAAGAGCTTTAGCGGCTGACTTTCATTCTATATCACATTCTTAAAAAGAAAGTCAACCCTATGCCCTTGTTTCTACTAAACAACATCCCAGCAATCCCAGGGGTATGTATATAGCTCAGTTTCAAAGCTTCCCTCCTGTTGCATCTTTCTCTAAATTACAATCACTGTGAAGAGGATACAGTTTTTCCCCCCATTAAAAGTAGCATCAGTTCACTCAAAAATCTGGAACTGGAGAAAAGCCAGAGATTGTTGAAACTCATCTGCTTCCAGGAGGAGACTGAGAAATGAATGCATGTTTCAGATGGATGTTTATTCCCTCCCTTATCCTGTTTTCCATGCATTGTTTTCTCTGGAATGGGTCTTTTGCAGCCTTACAAATTTATTTTTGTAGCCCCTACCCCTGGTTTTCCCAAACAAAAAAAGTAGATTGCCTTTTCTGGAAGTCATTCACTTTTGAAGTAGGTTGTAGGAGCTGACTGACCTGTCTAGCATAAATTAACCCAATATTTTCACTTCTGGCCATTTCTGGCTTTCCACATTTTTGTCAGTCCATCTGCACACCCACCTCCTGCATGATTCCATGGGCAGAAAAATGGGCCCATCCCTGGTTTACTCCATAATAGAGTTTGTAACTTTAAAGTAAGTATTTTTTTAAACTTCAGAGTGTTCTTTTGTTTATGAACTTATCCCCAAACTAAAGGACTGTGTTAGATTCCCTTCTTTACATGTCTCTGCCTTTGAAGGTTATATGACAAATCCAGCTTTAGGAAGTACAATACTCAGGCAGGAAATAGTTGGGCATCAAACACTACTTTCATTTGAGATGATGGATTAGCTTCAGATTTAGGCCCATGTACGTCTCCATCATGGCTGCCTCTCCAGACCCCTGAAAATGCTACAGAGAGTAAGAAGACCCTGCCTTTATGGAGTGAGATGTAGTGCAATGAAAATCAGGTGCTGGCACCTTCTGTGACGAGAATCCATGGAACCCAATATCTTAATGGCTGCTTGTTCTTCCAGGCTTTTAATGGTTGACATCCTGTTAGTGATTTTTGAAGAGGCACGGATCCCATCTGATTTTGGATGCGAAACGGTCATCTCTGGTTGGATGGGAGATCACCAATGAATGCCAGGTACTGTGGACTATGTTTTAGACTAGAGGAAGGAACTGGCAAACCACTTCTGAGTATTCCTTGCCTAGGAAAACCCTATAAAATTCATGGGGTTTCCATAAGTCAACAAGCTACTTGAAAGCACATATATATCTGTACACATACAGGTCCATTGTATGCCATCACAGCTCATTTTTGGAGCCATTCTGTAGGCTGGAATTTACTGCCAACTATATCAACCGAAATCCCCCTCAAGCAACCTTGTAGACTGCACAGCTCCCCAAAATAGCTAGTTGGAGAGTGTGTGTGTGGAGGGATCAGTAGTGACACATCCCGGGGTATCTCTTGGAGGCTGCAGGGGGTGCAGACAGCATAAAATACAGTTGGCCCTTCTTATACATGGATATTTTATACACAGATTAAAGCATACATGGTTTGAAAATGTTCAAAAAATATAAATTTCAAATATCAAACCTTGATTTTCCATTTTTTATAAGGGACACCATTTTGCTATGTCATTATATTTAATGGGAGTTGAGCATACACGGATTTTGTTATAAACGGGAGATCTTGGAACCAAACCCCAGCGTATAACAAGGGTCCACTTTAACACTCTAACAATGGTTGCACCATTGCTACCCAAACATCTTATTTTTGATAAAAACAGGCTGTGACATTCACCTGCTTCCCTTTAAAACACTTACCAAATGGTGTAAATCATAGAATCATAGAATCATAGTTGGAAAAGACCACAAGGGCCAACCAGTCCAACCCCCTGCCATGCAGGAAATCCACATCAAAGCATCCCCAACAGATGGCCATCTAGCCTCTGCTTAAAGACCTCCAGGGAAGGAGACTCCACTACACTCCGGGGGAGTTTGTTCCACTGTCGAACAGCCCTTACTGTCAGGAAGTTCTTCCTAATGTTTAGGTGGAATCTCTTTTCCTGTAGCTTGCATCCATTGTTCCGGGTCCTGTTCTCTGGAGCAGCAGAAAACAAGCTTGCTCCCTCCTCAATGTGACATCCCTTCAAATATTTAAACAGGGCTATCATATCACCTCTTAACCTTCTCTTCTCCAGGCTAAACATCCCCAGCTCCCTGAGTCGTTCCTCATAGGGCAAGGTTTCCAGACCTTTCACCATTTTAGCCGCCCTCCTCTGGACACGCTCCAGTTTCTCAATGTCCTTTTTGAATTGTGGTGCCCAGAACTGGACACAATATTCCAGGTGGGGCCTGACCAGAGCAGAATACAGTGGCACTATTACTTCTCTTGATCTAGACACTATACTTTTATTGATGCAGCCTAGAATTGCATTGGCCTTTTTAGCTGCCGCATCACACTGTTGACTCATGTTCACCTTATGGTCTACTTGGACTCCTAGATCTCTTTCACATGTACTTTCATTCAGCAATGTGTCTCCCATCCTATATCTGTGCATTTCATTTTTCTGCCCTAAGTGCAGTACCTTACATTTCTCTGTGTTGAATTTCATTTTGTTAGCTTTGGCCCAGCTTTCTAGTCTATTCAGATCATTTTGAATGTTGGTCCTGTCCTCTGGAGTATGGGGTGAGGCTCAGTGGCAGGAGTAAGGGCCAAAGTATATTGGACAATGGAGATCCAAGGCTGCATCTCTCATGCCTTTAAAGTTTACCATGGAAGCTGTGGCTGAAAGCATCATATTAGTACAATGATGTGTGGGAATGGGATTAAAGCCTTTCTCTAATGCAAGTTATATCCCCATCATAGTTTCTCTATACCTCGTTAGGAAAAACATAGATCTACCCAGGCTACTGTCTGGCAAAAGTTAAAATGATCTCTGTTTCCTGTCTAGTCTAGTTAGCTCATTTGGATGTCACCGATTTCAACTGGAGAGTGAGGCACATTCCTAACTATCCCACTTAAACCAATGGGACTTAAATGTATTAAACTGTCCTGGGCTATGCCCAGTATACTTTCTAGGATAATTTTAGAAATGTGGGAATCTTTATATTTGTCTCTATTTTTGTTGTCATATCTCATCATCAATTGTAATTTCAAAATTAAATACTGAAAAAAAATTAAGGTATCTCCCAAGCTTCTTAATCCAACATCCAATTTTGTAATATGAATATTTACAAATCAAACATATTCTTGGCATTGGAGATAAATCTTTGTGTCTGTGTGTGTTGCAGGGTGGGTAAGCCATCCTAGAACAAGGTTACAGTCAGCAATAGTTCACAATCTAATTTATGAAGTAGTATTTCACCACAATGCTTTCCGAAACTGCCAAGCTGATATGCGCACAATGCAAGGAATTATTTCACTCATACATGAAATGCAGTCACCTCTTCAGTTCAAAGCAGCAGCTGTTAGGAAGCACAATGCAAACAAATGCCAGGCACCCGTTTGGGATAAACAAGGGGAAAAATATTCCATAGCCTATTGAAACCTTGGGGGGTGAGAAATGTAGAAAGGCCAGTCACAGTTATCCAATTCGAACTGGGTGAGGAAGACCCCACTAATAGCAATTCCCTAGAAGGTAGTTCCATATCGTCTTTCATAGTAGAAAGACCTGTTAACCTTTAGGGTTCATTCTTGGTGTTCCTATGATATTGTATGCTATGTCCTAAGATCAAGCCAATACAGCAAAATGGCTTTGCTGGGCATCAAAGGGGAAGTGCTCCTGTCATAGTTACAATCTAGAACAGCAATGGGGAATCTCAGACCCAAGGACTGGGACCAGTCCGTTCACTAGGCAGTATGAGGCAAGTTGGCAGCTGCTGGGAGTAGGAGTGGCAGCCTCCGCAAGGTTCTTACTGAACCTCCTGGCCATTCTTCTGTCTTGGAAGACATCCCCTTTACTATCTTTGTAGCCTTCATGTGGTAAAGGGCTCTCCACTACTGCCAGCCTAGTTAGCTTCTCTAGATGGAATGGTAAAGGGAGCCATTTTGTTCGTTGTCTCAGGAAACATAATCTCTTAGACCACAATGTCTTGGATCATGTATCTTTTACCTTTTCTTCCAAGTACACTGAGACCCATGTTGGGTATTGGTTAGAGACCCTGGTTCAAATCCCCATTCAGCCATAAAAACCACTAGAAAGAACATACAAGCCAAGAGAGGCTACTGCAGTTTGCTTTTGTCTGGGCATACTGGGAAGGGCAACATTCAGCACATGCTCTCCTCTCCTTCTACTGAGTTCTGCAACCATAGGAGGTGAGAGAGCCACATTAGCCCAATAAGAGACTTTGGACTGCTGCATCCCCCTCCATATTTCCCTACAACAAAAGATTTATTGTCAGAAAATGCCCACAAGTGTCCTCTGGGGTGTAGGGACAATTTTACCATTTTAGAAAACTCCCTTGGACATTTTAGGCCCAGGAGTGACTTCTTTTAAAGTACAAAAATCACTTGAAGTCACTTTCTATTGACTTTTTTTAAAAAAATTATTATTATTATTATTATTATTATTATTATTATTATTATTATTAGGCCTCTTTTGGGTCTAACATGGTCCAGGGCTCCCCAAATGGTGTGAAAATGCCCCCAAGACCCATAGACAACATTCGATCCTTGGGAGAGGCGGGAAATATAAATAAACTTATTATTATTATTATTATTATTATTATTATTATTATTATTATTATTATTATT